>NC_134355.1:671452308-671512308 GCF_048569485.1 Anomaloglossus baeobatrachus | reverse complement strand
GTATTTTTGTATATTATGGAAGTCTTTCTCTCCCATTTCTTGGTTACTCCACTTTCTCTCACCTCCCATGTGTGCACACTGACTAATATTGGGTGTTGTGTTTTCCGGCAGAATGTGCGGCGGTCGCTCACTACTTCACCTCCTCGCAGTTCCTGTGGGCAGGATGGACTCTGGGTTTGCTCCTTCCTGGATGTCTGATACAAGTGATCAGTTTTGTCTGGTTTCGGGCTGATGGGCACCAGCATTGCTTCCTCCTGAGTCTGGCTCACATCTTGCAGCTTGGGATCCTGAAAAGGTACCGGTGATGGCTCCTCCTGACGCTGCGGGCTCTGAGTGGGCGGGCTCTGAGTGGGCGGGCTCTGAGTGGGCGGGCTCTGAGTGGGCGGGCTCGGGTCTGAGGGTGATGATGTCAGTAGATCAGATCTTATGTTCCCCATCAAAAATGTACAAGAGGAAATAGAGGGGCGAGTGATGTCCGGCTCCGTTCCTAATTATGGCCTCCCTTCCTTACAGGCACGTGGACTCTCTTCGACTTGTTCTGAGGAAAAATGATGAAAGCGCAAATGAGGATCAGGAGCTTGTGATGAAGCAGGGGGACCTGTCACTTCTCCGGCTGATAGAAGTCTTACTGCAGGCCCTGCCTCAGCTGCTCCTGCAGACGTATATATACATGACCCTGGACCACACTGACGGCTATGCAGGTCAGAGATCTCCTGAGAGACCACATATCACTTTATTTAGATGATGCTATTCTAGCTGTGTCCACTAGGTGGAGCCCTCCATATTCCCTTATTTAGGCTGCTTTCACACCTCCGGTTTGTGCTGAGCGGCACAATCCGGCTCAAAAACCTATGCAAAGGATGCGGCGGAAAAACCAGATCCGTTTCATAAGTTTTTCCATGCGGCCCGTCCGGTTTTTGACGGATGCGGCTTGATACTGAGCATGCGCAGTACAAAAAAACGCATCCAGCGTCCGGATGCGGTTTTTGCCGCAGGACGCTGCATCTGGCGTCCATAGGCTTGCATTGTGAATCGTGCCGGATCCGGCGCAATGTGGTTTTTTTTTCACCACACAAAAAAACGTGCCAGACAACGTTCCGTCCGGTCGCCGCATAGGCTAAATATGCCGCATCCGGCAAAAACCGGACACAACGCAAGGCCATGCGGCACAATACGGCGCTAATGCAAGTCTATGCGGGGAAAAACGCAACCGGCGGCAAAAAAAAAACGCATGCGTTTTTTCTGCAGAGCGCCGTATTGTGCTGCTCAGCAAAAACCGGATGTGTGAAAGCAGCCTAAGATGAACTATTCTAGCTGCTCCACTAGGGGGAGCCCTCCACATTCCCTTCTTTAGATTATGCTATTCTACCTGCCTCCACTAGGAGGAGCCCTCCACATTCCCCTCTTTAGATGATGCTATTCTACCTGCCTCCACTAGGGGGAGCCCTCCACATTCCCCTCTTTAGATGATGCTATTCTACCTGCCTCCACTAGGGGGAGCCCTCCATATTCCCCTCTTTAGATGATGCTGTTCTAGCTGCCTCCACTAGGGGGAGCCCTCCACATTCCCCTCTTTAGATGATGCTATTCTACCTGCCTCCACTAGGAGGAGCCCTCCACATTCCCTTCTTTAGATGATGCTGTTCTACCTGCCTCCACTAGGGGGAGCCCTCCATATTCCCTTCTTTAGATGATGCTGTTCTACCTGCCTCCACTAGGGGGAGCCCTCCACATTCCCTTCTTTAGATGATGCTATTCTAGCTGCCTCCACTAGGGGGAGCCCTCCACATTCCCTTCTTTAGATGATGCTATTCTACCTGCCTCCACTAGGGGAAGCCCTCCACATTCCCTTCTTTAGATAATGCTGTTCTAGCTGCCTCCACTAGGGGGAGCCCTCCACATTCCCTTCTTTAGATGATGCTATTCTAGCTGCCTCCACTAGGGGGAGCCCTCCACATTCCCCTCTTTAGATGATGCTATTCTAGCTGCCTCCACTAGGGGGAGCCCTCCACATTCCCCTCTTTAGATAATGCTGTTCTAGCTGCCTCCACTAGGGGGAGCCCTCCACATTCCCTTCTTTAGATGATGCTATTCTAGCTGCCTCCACTAGGGGGAGCCCTCCACATTCCCCTCTTTAGATGATGCTATTCTACCTGCCTCCACTAGGTGGAGCCCTCCACATTCCCTTCTTTAGATGATGCTATTCTAGCTGCCTCCACTAGGGGGAGCCCTCCACATTTCCCTCTTTAGATGATGCTATTCTACCTGCCTCCACTAGGGGGAGCCCTCCACATTCCCCTCTTTAGATGATGCTATTCCAGCTGCCTCCACTAGGGGGAGCCCTCCACATTCCCCTCTTTAGATAATGCTATTCCAGCTGCCTCCACTAGGGGGAGCCCTCCACATTCCCCTTTTTAGATAATGCTGTTCTAGCTGCCTCCACTAGGGGGAGCGCTCCACATTCCCCTCTTTGGATAATGCTGTTCTAGCTGCCTCCACTAGGGGGAGCCCTCCACATTCCCCTCTTTAGATGATGCTATTCTACCTGCCTCCACTAGGGGGAGCCCTCCACATTCCCCTCTTTAGATGATGCTATTTTAGCTGCCTCCACTAGGAGGAGCCCTCCACATTCCCTTCTTTAGATGATGCTATTCTAGCTGCCTCCACTAGGGGAAGCCCTCCACATTCCCCTTTTTAGATGATGCTGTTCTAGCTGCCTCCACTAGGGGGAGCCCTCCACATTCCCTTCTTTAGATGATGCTATTCTAGCTGCCTCCACTAGGGGGAGCCCTCCACATTCCCTTCTTTAGATGATGCTATTCTAGCTGCCTCCACTAGGGGGAGCCCTCCACATTCCCTTCTTTAGATGATGCTAGTCTAGCTGCCTCCACTAGGGGGAGCCCTCCACATTCTTTTCCTTAGATGATGCTATTCTAGCTGCCTCCACTAGGAGGAGCCCTCCACATTCCCTTCTTTAGATGATGCTATTCTAGCTGCCTCCACTAGGGGGAGCCCTCCACATTCCCTTCTTTAGATGATGCTATTCTAGCTGCCTCCACTAGGGGGAGCCCTCCACATTCCCTTCTTTAGATGATGCTATTCTACCTGCCTCCACTAGGGGAAGCCCTCCACATTCCCTTCTTTAGATGATGCTATTCTACCTGCCTCCACTAGGGGAAGCCCTCCACATTCCCCTCTTTAGATGATGCTATTCTAGCTGCCTCCACTAGGGGGAGCCCTCCACATTCCCTTCTTTAGATAATGCTATTCTAGCTGCCTCCACTAGGGGGAGCCCTACATATTCCCCTTTTTAGATGCCTACATATTCCCTTTAGATGCTATTCTACTGCCTCCACTAGGGGGAGCCCTCCACATTCCCCTTTCTTTAGATGATGCTATTCTACCCTCCCCCTTCTTAGATATGCATTCTATCCCTCTTAGATACCTCACACCTCTATGCCCTGCCTCCCCCCCCCCCCCCCCCCCCCCCCCCCCCCCCACCCCCATGCTCTTCTAGCTGCCTCCACTAGGGGAAGCCCTCCACATTCCCTCTTTAGATGATGCTATTCTAGCTGCCTCCACTAGGGGGAGCCCTCCATATTCCCTCTTATCTATTCTAGCTGCCTCCACTAGCTCCCCCCCCTAGACAGCCCCCACACCCCCCTCATAGCTGCCTCACTAGGGGAAGCCCTCCACATTCCCCTCTTTAGATGATGCTATTCTACCTGCCTCCACTAGGGGGAGCCCTCCACATTCCCCTCTTTAGATGATGCTATTTTAGCTGCCTCCACTAGGAGGAGCCCTCCACATTCCCTTCTTTAGATGATGCTATTCTAGCTGCCTCCACTAGGGGGAGCCCTCCACATTCCCCTTTTTAGATGATGCTGTTCTAGCTGCCTCCACTAGGGGGAGCCCTCCACATTCCCTTCTTTAGATGATGCTATTCTAGCTGCCTCCACTAGGGGGAGCCCTCCACATTCCCTTCTTTAGATGATGCTATTCTAGCTGCCTCCACTAGGGGGAGCCCTCCACATTCCCTTCTTTAGATGATGCTAGTCTAGCTGCCTCCACTAAGGGGAGCCCTCCACATTCTTTTCCTTAGATGATGCTATTCTAGCTGCCTCCACTAGGGGGAGCCCTCCACATTCCCTTCTTTAGATGATGCTATTCTAGCTGCCTCCACTAGGGGGAGCCCTCCACATTCCCTTCTTTAGATGATGCTATTCTAGCTGCCTCCACTAGGGGGAGCCCTCCACATTCCCTTCTTTAGATGATGCTATTCTACCTGCCTCCACTAGGGGAAGCCCTCCACATTCCCTTCTTTAGATGATGCTATTCTACCTGCCTCCACTAGGGGAAGCCCTCCACATTCCCTTCTTTAGATGATGCTATTCTACCTGCCTCCACTAGGGGAAGCCCTCCACATTCCCCTCTTTAGATGATGCTATTCTAGCTGCCTCCACTAGGGGGAGCCCTCCACATTCCCTTCTTTAGATAATGCTATTCTAGCTGCCTCCACTAGGGGGAGCCCTACATATTCCCCTTTTTAGATGATGCTATTCTACCTGCCTCCACTAGGGGGAGCCCTCCACATTCCCTTCTTTAGATGATGCTATTCTAGCTGCCTCCACTAGGGGGAGCCCTCCACATTCCCTTCTTTAGATAATGCTATTCTAGCTGCCTCCACTAGGGGGAGCCCTCCATATTCCCCTTTTTAGATGATGCTCTTCTAGCTGCCTCCACTAGGGGAAGCCCTCCACATTCCCTTCTTTAGATGATGCTATTCTAGCTGCCTCCACTAGGGGGAGCCCTCCATATTCCCTTCTTTAGATAATGCTATTCTAGCTGCCTCCACTAGGGGGAGCCCTCCATATTCCCTTCTTTAGATAATGCTATTCTAGCTGCCTCCACTAGGGGGAGCCCTCTATATTCCATATTCCCCTTTTTAGATGATGCTCTTCTAGCTGCCTCCACTAGGGGAAGCCCTCCACATTCCCTTCTTTAGATGATGCTATTCTAGCTGTCTCCACTAGGGGGAGCCCTCCATATTCCCCTTTTTAGATGATGCTATTCTAGCTGCCTCCACTAGGGGGAGCCCTCCATATTCCCCTTTTTAGATGATGCTATTCTAG
The DNA here is from genome assembly GCF_048569485.1 of Anomaloglossus baeobatrachus. Taxonomy (NCBI): domain Eukaryota; kingdom Metazoa; phylum Chordata; class Amphibia; order Anura; family Aromobatidae; genus Anomaloglossus; species Anomaloglossus baeobatrachus. The sequence goes on along the minus strand of NC_134355.1, from coordinate 671,507,176 downwards.
CTGCCTCCACTAGGGGGAGCCCTCTACATTACCTTCTTTAGATGGTGCAATTCTTGATTTCACCACCAGAGGGATCTCCCAGCATTTAGTTACTACCGTAGGTTCAGTAGAAGCTGTATATAGCTGTATACCTTCAGCTCCACGTGACCAGGGCCCCTAAAAAAAAAAAAGTTTTATTAATAATAATGAATTTGTCTATCTTTCTTGTTGCAGTGTGCTGCGCTCTGCTGTGCCTGCTGTCGCTGTCCTGGGCGCTGGTCTCCTTCAGTCACTTCTTGTGCCTCCTGAGGCCGGGCCACCTCTGCTTGCCATGGGCGTCGGTGCTGTGCCAGCTTCTGTGGAGGATGGGTATGATCGGCACCCGGGTGATGGCGCTCATCGTGTTTGCCAGAGTTTATCACTTTTGGGTGTTTGCTATAGGAGGTGAGGGCTGATTTTGAAATCCTCTGTGCTGCTGTGGCTCCTGCTCTCCCTGCCTCCCCCACATCACTACACTGCCCCGGACCCATGAGGACCGATCCCTGCTCCTCTCCTGACATCCTCTGTGCTGCTGTGGCTCCTGCTCTCCCCGCCTCCCCCACATCACTACACTGCCCCGGACCCATGAGGACCAATCCCTGCACCTCTCCTGACATCCTCTGTGCTGCTGTGGCTCCTGCTCTCCCCACATCACTACACTGCCCCGGACCCATGAGGACCAATCCCTGCTCCTCTCCTGACATCCTCTGTGCTGCTGTGGCTCCTGCTCTCCCCGCCTCCCCCACATCACTACACTGCCCCGGACCCATGAGGACCGATCCCTGCTCCTCTCCTGACATCCTCTGTGCTGCTGTGGCTCCTGCTCTCCCCGCCTCCCCCACATCACTACACTGCCCCGGACCCATGAGGACCGATCCCTGCTCCTCTCCTGACATCCTCTGTGCTGCTGTGGCTCCTGCTCTCCCCGCCTCCCCCACATCACTACACTGCCCCGGGCACATGAGGACCGATCCCTGCTCCCCTCCTGATCTCCTCTGTGCTGCTGTGGCTCCTGCTCTCCCCACCTCCCCCACATCACTACACTGCCCCGGGCACATGAGGACTGATCCCTGCTCCTCTCCTGACATCCTCTGTGCTGCTGTGGCTCCTGCTCTCCCCGCCTCCCCCACATCACTACACTGCCCCGGACCCATGAGGACCGATCCCTGCTCCTCTCCTGACATCCTCTGTGCTGCTGTGGCTCCTGCTCTCCCCGCCTCCCCCACATCACTACACTGGACCCATGAGGACCGATCCCTGCTCCTCTCCTGACATCCTCTGTGCTGCTGTGGCTCCTGCTCTCCCCCACATCACTACACTGCCCCGGGCACATGAGGACCGATCCCTGCTCCCCTCCTGATCTCCTCTGTGCTGCTGTGGCTCCTGCTCTCTCCACCTCCCCCACATCACTACACTGCCCCGGGCACATGAGGACCAATCCCTGCACCTCTCCTGACATCCTCTGTGCTGCTGTGGCTCCTGCTCTCCCCACATCACTACACTGCCCCGGACCCATGAGGACCAATCCCTGCTCCTCTCCTGACATCCTCTGTGCTGCTGTGGCTCCTGCTCTCCCCGCCTCCCCCACATCACTACACTGCCCCAGACCCATGAGGACCGATCCCTGCTCCTCTCCTGACATCCTCTGTGCTGCTGTGGCTCCTGCTCTCCCCGCCTCCCCCACATCACTACACTGGACCCATGAGGACCGATCCCTGCTCCTCTCCTGACATCCTCTGTGCTGCTGTGGCTCCTGCTCTCCCCCACATCACTACACTGCCCCGGGCACATGAGGACCGATCCCTGCTCCCCTCCTGATCTCTTCTATGCTGCTGTGGCTCCTGCTCTCCCCCACATCACTACACTGCCCCGGGCACATGAGGACCGATCCCTGCTCCCCTCCTGATCTCCTCTGTGCTGCTGTGGCTCCTGCTCTCTCCACCTGCCCCACATCACTACACTGCCCCGGGCACATGAGGACCAATCCCTGCACCTCTTCTGACATCCTCTGTGCTGCTGTGGCTCCTGCTCTCCCCACCTCCCCCACATCACTACACTGCCCTGGGCTCATGAGGACAGATCCCTGCTCCCCTCCTGACATCCTCTGTGCTGCTTTGGCTCCTGCTCTCCCCGCCTCCCTCACATCACTACACTGCCCCGAGCATATGATGACTGATCCCTGTTCCCCTCCTGATCTCCTCTGTGCTGCTGTGGCTCCTGCTATCCCCCACTGCTCCGGGCACATGAGGACTGATCCCTGCTCCTCTCCTGACCGCCTCTGTGCTGCTCTGGCTCTCCCCGCCTCCCCACATCACTAAACTGCTTCAGGCACATGAGTATCGATCCCCGCTCCTCTCCTGACCTCCTCTGTGCTGCTGTGGCTCCTGCTCTCCCTGCCTCCCTCACATCACTAAACTGCTTCAGGCACATGAGGACCGATCCCTGCTCCCCTCCTGACATCCTCTGTGCTGCTGTGGGTCTGATGTCTCCTTTGTCTCCCGCAGGTGCTCACTGGCTGGTGATGTCCTTCTGGCTGGTGGCTCAGCAGACTGACGTTATCTCCACTCCTTGTTATTGGAGACTGTTCAATATCCTCCTGGGCGCCGTCTACACCTTCTGCTTCATTAACGTCCGGGACGGACCCTCCCGCTATCGTGTCGCCATCTTCTATGTGGTGAGAAGCCCCTTGTTTGTTCTAAGCATCTTCTATGTGGTGAGAAGCCCGTTGTTTGCTCTAAGCATCTTCTATGTGGTGAGAACCCCGTTGTTTGCTCTAAACATCTTCTATGTGGTGAGAAACCCGTTTTTTGCTCTAAGCATCTTCTATTGGTGAGAATCCCGTTGTTTGCTCTAGGCATCTTCTGTGTGGTGAGAACCCCGTTGTTTGCTCTAAGCATCTTCTATATGGTGAGGACCTTGTTGTTTGCTCTAAGCATCTTCTATATGGTGAGGACCCTGTTGTTTGCTCTAAGCATCTTCTATATGGTGAGGACCCTGTTGTTTGCTCCAGGCATCTTCTATGTGGTGAGGACCTTGTTGTTTGCTCTAAGCATCTTCTATATGGTGAGGACCTTGTTGTTTGCTCTAGGCATCTTCTATGTGGTGAGAACCCCGTTATTTGCTGTAGGCATCTTCAGCTGTAGGAAGGGATTTTACAGACTGGACTGTATGTTTGGCTTCCATGGCGGACCTGGGGCCGTCTTTGTCTTTAGTACTAAGAAGTTTCCCGAGCAGCTGTCCTACGAACGCTAAACTTGGTCTTTAAAAGCTTTTAGAACAATGGCCATAATCTGTAACATAAATGGATATATTTAAAGGGAACCTGTCATGAGAAATGTCCCCTAAAACCTCACAGATTCCCCCTCTGCAGCTCCTGGGCTGCATTCTATAAAGGTCCCTGTTATGATTGTGGCCACTTTCTGACCTAAAAAAAGTGTTTATAAAGTTGTACCTTTTTTGCTTCTGATTCTGTAAATCCGTCACGGGGGCGGGCTGCCTGATGGCCGTTAGTCTGCCCCCTGGTCCTGTATGCCGCCCCCATCGCTGATTACAATAATGCTGGACGCCGCCCCCTGCTTCATCCATCGCCGCGCATGCCCAGTGCCCATCTCTCGGGGATGAGCACTGTGCCTAGCGTCACCGCTGGTGACGTGCACGCAGGGTCAAGCGCGCTGCTGCAGACCCCCACGTCACCTCCTTGCCATCGGGGCAAGATGGGAAGGAGGTGACGTGGGGGTCTGCAGCAGCGCGCTTGCGCAGAACGAAGCAGGCCGAGGGGGAAAGCGCGGCCCCGCGATTATGGGCGGTTGCTTAGGAATAAACATCACAGCACCGCCCATAATCTTAACCCTGCGTGCACGTCACCAGCGGTGACGCTAGGCACAGTGCTCATCCCCGAGAGATGGGCACTGGGCATGCGCGGCGATGGATGGAGCAGGGGGCGGCGTCCAGCATTATTGTAATCAGCGATGGGGGCGGCATACAGGACCAGGGGGCAGACTAACGGCCATCAGGCAGCCCGCCCCCGTGACTGATTTACAGAATCAGAAGCAAAAAAGGTACAACTTTATAAACACTTTTTTTAGGTCAGAAAGTGGCCACAATCATAACAGGGACCTTTATAGAATGCAGCCCAGGAGCTGCAGAGGGGGAATCTGTGAGGTTTTAGGGGACATTTCTCATGACAGGTTCCCTTTAAGGTGAAAATCAACTACTGCAAGTGGCTTTCATTCAGACTTTGCACTGGCCGCTTTCTATAGCCTCTAACTATTGCTGGCTGCAGAATGAGTTAACTGGGCATCTATCAGTGAGACTGATTGGTTATAGACGCTTACTTTTTTTTTTTTACTATTTTTATTGGCTGATTTATGATTACAAACAACACCAAAGTTGCTCTGAACTTTGGTGTGGTCCTAAATCAGCAGAGAAGAGCTCACTGACAGATTCTCAGTTTTCTCAATCTGTAGTCAGCAATGGATAGAGCATCACAGAGGCTATAGAAGGGGAAACGATGCAACATTTTTAATGAAACCCAATTGCAAAATGATTTGTAGCCTCAAGGGCACACATTTATGGGAGAAAAGACCCCAAAGGTGTCCACATCTTTTAAGTGAATGCGATAGATCAGCAGTATGTGGATGGGGGGAGGGGAGGAGGAAAGGGGTTAATAATCCTGGTCCGTTGTGTTCTGTGAGTGACGCTGTCCTTGTGTCGTCCCCGTAGATCATGTTGTTAGAAAACTGCATCCTGCTGCTGCTGGCCACACACTTCCTGCAGGGGGCGGCGTGGAGCAGTGTGAAGCTGTCGGTGGCCGTCCTGTCCGGCTTTCTCATCGGTGAGTGTGGGGGGATTGGGTGGGCCGCGCAGAGCCGCGCGCCGGCGTGGAGCAACGCCGGTCACCAGCACAAAGCTTTCCTTCATATTTCCCCTTTCACTGTGTAATTGTAGATAATTTGTAGAATAAATGGCGGCTGCGCACAGAGCCGCCGGAACCAATCAGCATTATTCACCTTGTAAATTGAATCCTACGCTTTTTTAAGTAGCGCTCTGCCGAATTATTAGTGTCTCCTCCTATGCAGTGTGCTCGGCTCGCTCATTCTGCTAGGAAACCATCAGCAAGCAGCAGGATGGTATCTCTCATTGGGTGGTCTGAGGACGGCCATGCTTATAGGCCACCAGCGCCTGCCGTACAGAGAATGGCAGCTCTGCTGTGACTGCTGGGAATAAGGGGTGCTCAGCTATGACTGCTGTGACTACTGGTGGTAAGGGGGTCTCTGCTATGACTACTGGTGGTAAGGGGGTCTCTGCTATGACTACTGGGGGTAAGGGGGCCTCTGCTATGACTACTGGTGGTAAGGGGGTCTCTGCTATGACTACTGGGGGTAAGGGGGTCTCTGCTATGACTACTGGGGGTAAGGGGGTCTCTGCTATGACTACTGGGGGTAAGGGGGTCTCTGCTATGACTACTGGGGGTAAGGGGGTCTCTGCTATGACTACTGGGGGTAAGGGGGTCTCTGCTATGACTACTGGGGGTAAGGGGGTCTCTGCTATGACTACTGGGGGTAAGGGGGTCTCTGCTATGACTACTGGGGGTAAGGGGGTCTCTGCTATGACTATTGGGGGTAAGGGGGTCTCTGCTATGACTACTGGGGGTAAGGGGGTCTCTGCTATGACTACTGGGGGTAAGGGGGTCTCTGCTATGACTACTGGGGGTAAGGGGGTCTCTGCTGTGACTACTGGGGGTAAGGGGGGCTCTGCTGTGACTACTGGGGGTAAGGGGGGTTCTGCTGTGACTACTAGGGGTAAAGGAGGCTCTGCTATGACTACTGGGGGTAAGGGGGTCTCTGCTATGACTACTGGGGGTAAGGGGGGCTCTGCTGTGACTACTGGGGGTAAGGGGGGCTCTGCTGTGACTACTGGGGGTAAAGGGGGCTCTGCTGTGACTACTGGGGGTAAGGGGGGTTCTGCTGTGACTACTAGGGGTAAAGGAGGCTCTGCTGTGACTACTGGGGGTAAGGGGGGTTCTGCTGTGACTACTAGGGGTAAAGGAGGCTCTGCTATGACTACTGGGGGTAAGGGGGGTCTCTGCTATGACTACTGGGGGTAAGGGGGGTCTCTGCTATGACTACTGGGGGTAAAGGAGGCTCTCCTATGACTACTGGGGGTAAGGGGGGCTCTGCTGTGACTACTGGGGATAAGGGGGGTTCTGCTGTGACTACTGGGGGTAAAGGGGGCTCTCCTATGACTACTGGGGGTAAGGGGGTCTCTGCTATGACTTCTGTGACTACCGGGGGTAAAGGGCGCTCTGCTATGACTGCTGTGACTATTGGGGGTAAGGGGGCTCTGCTATGTGTGTTGTGACTACTGTGGGTAGGGGGGCTCTGCTATGTCTGCTGTGACTACTGGGGATAAGGGGGGCTCTGCTGTGACTACTGTGGGTAGGGGGGCTCTGCTATGTCTGCTGTGACTACTGGGGGTAAGGGGGGCTCTATGACTGCTGTTACTACTGGGGGTAAGGGGGGCCTCTGCTATCTGTGCTGTGACTACTGTGTGTAGGGGGCTCCGCTGTGACTACTGGGGGTAAGGGGGGCTCCGCTGTGACTACTGGGGGTAAGGGTGGCTCCGCTGTGACTACTGGGGGTAAGGGGGGCTCCGCTGTGACTACTGGGGGGGTCTGCTATGACTTTTGTGACTACTGTGGGTAAGGGGGGGGGTCTCTGCTATGACATGACTGCTGTGACTACTGGGGGTAAGGGGGGCTCTGCTATGTCTGCTGTGACTACTGGGGGTAAGGGGAGTGGTGAAGGGGACAGCTGTGACTACTAAGGGGGCTCTGCTGAGAAAGGGGTTTCCATTGTTGTGATTACTTGGGGTAAAGCAATGATGAAGCGCAGGGCTGAGCAGCAGCAGAGTAAGGGTAGCCTATTCTTTGACGGCAGCAGTGCCTATACAGAGCGCAGCAGGATGATTATGTCAGGATGCTGCACTCTGCATAGGCAGCAACTGAGATAACAGACTGCGTGGTGCTCTCACTTTTTGTGAAATGGGAGATAGACACTTACTGGGGGAGCGCTCATAAAAAGAAAATTGGTAAAGGTAGGCCGTACTGTGCAGCGGTGGCCGGTGAAGGGGTTCTGCTGAGACTACTGGGGAGATGGAAGAAGTTACTACTGTGAGAAAAGGGAACCACAGCCGCTTGTTCAGTTAATCTGACAATTAGATGCTTCTTTGTGGTAATTTCCTCTTTTTGTGTTTTTCTTTTTGTTCCCCCTCCTCAGGCTGTGCTGCCCTAATTATATATTACACCCTTCTGCACCCCAAATCCACAGAAATATCTCAAAGCTTCAAAAAATCTGGATCTGGCCTTCACGGGAGGGACGAGGAGTCTCCTTACTCCTTCAGAGGGTGGCAGAAGACTTCTCGGAAAGAGGCGGCAGACGATGCACTTCCTAAAGAAAACTTTACGGACCGCGAAAGGGTCGATCAGGAAGATCTTCCGTGGAGGAAGGTTGCCGAAAAACAGCATCGCCTCCTGCTCCTAAAGCTAGCCATGAAGACTGGAAACCTGTCAAAAATCAACGCGGCCTTTGGCGACGGTGGCATCGGAGACCTCTTCTGTCTTCAAGGTGTGACCGATGCCCAGGACCCACTGGTGAAGAGCGGTTGTGTTTCAGGAGGCCACGTCAAAAGTGGGTTCTTGATGTCTGAATCATGGTCTTTGGGCAAAACACCTGTAGACGGTGGTCAGGGTCACAAGTATGGTCCTCATGGTCCCTCCACTTACGATAGCCTTCATGACGGTGTGGTTGGTACTGTGCCTACTGGTGTTGGCTCTGGGAAGTCATTAGAGATGGCTAACGCTTGCTCTCCAAGCAACGGCATGATTGGGAGTGGCACATTGTACTTCAGTGCCCACACGGATGGTATGGTGGCATCTGGCAACGGCACAGTGTGCATTGTGGAGGTCCCCAAGAATGTCGCGATGCAGACCCCCATAAAAGAGCTAGAACCAGCCGAAAGCAAGGATCTTCAAGTCTTGTGTGTCAGTCCCATTCTCAGCTTGGCCACCAATAGTAACTTCCACCGGAGCATGGCAGAAGACGTGGGAAGTCTGTGCGAAGAAGCCGAGATGACCAATGATGACTCCGCCATTACCGAGACTTCAGGGACACGAGGCTTCCATTTGTTACCTACAGGGGCTCTGCCTCCTGTCGTGAAGGGAAGACTCATCCAAGAAGAACAACCTTGCTTCACCTCAACTCCGAAGCCTCAAGCAACTGCGGCGGATGTAAGACCACGGGAGGAGACCAAAGCCAGGAGAAAGCTCGAGAATATGATCTCAAGAACTTAGGTCCTAGGTGACCTCTTCTGGAGAAATTGGGAGGTCTCCTCTATGAGATGAGTCTGTTATTTGGTTCTTGATGGATCCCATCAGCCATTTGGTCTTCAGTTTCGAAACGAAGGAGACCTGTTCTGATTGATGTTCACTACGGATGGTACAAGCTGCGTTCCTCAACCAAGATCAGTATTTGAAGGTTTCCAAGTCGGTTTCTTCTCCTCAAACTTGGGCGCCCACCGTCGAATTCCTCTTTTTTTACCATTACAGATCGTACGTTGGGTGTTTGTCTATCCCTATCGTATATCTTAAATTGAAAGCCATGGCTGCCTTTTTCCCTTTTTGAGGGGGAAATGTTTCTGTAAGGTTTTTCTTTTGGTTGGGTGGGTGTTAAAGGGAATTTTACATAACGCCCAAGTCACCCAGCGTTGAGACTGATAAATGATAAACCCGATGGTGCACTTTATATGGGGTAATCTGTATGATGACCCAAAAATATTGGGGGTACAGAGGTTCCTGAATTTGTGTTAGGGTTTTTCTGTCCATGCCGTTCATGTCCTGGCAGTAGGTGTCCTCGAAAAGTAGGATGGGGGAAGCGGCATGATCCACTTTTGCATAACATTCCCTATAGGCTCCAACAGCAGCCACTGCCAACTCTCACAATGAACTGTGATGACCTCATGAGGTCACAGCAGTGATGTTAAAAATTAGCTTGTAACCTTCCGCAGGTAGTGACGAGTGGTGGCGTGATGAGTTCACAGTAGGTCAGTGCCCACGGTTCTCTTCCTGCTTTCTGTGAGAACCTGCAGTGAACTCATGACGTCACCGCTCATCACTGACGCACTTACTATGTGACACCACTGCTGTGACCTGCGGTGACCTCATGAGGTCATCCCAGTTCACTGCTTTGGTTCTTAAAGCAGTGTGTGAAAGCTGGCAGTAGCTGCTGTTCCTGCTTATAGGGAACGTTCTGTTCTGCAGAACCAGGCGAGGAGGAAAATCGAGGAACCCATATGATGACCCAAAAATATTGGGGGTACACAGGCTCCAGAATTGGTGTTAGGGTTCTTTCTGTCCATTCCGTTTTTCTCCTGGCAGCAGGTGCCCTCAAAGTAGGATGGGGGAAGCCGCATGATCCGGGGGTCTATTCAATATGTGGTCTTAGTGCCCCCCATAGTATAACGAGATGAGTCCTCTCCCCTTATCCATAATCCATGTTACGGTAAAGAACCCAAAAAAGTTTCACCCCCTGCCCCGGCATTTTACCAACTCTGCTATGATCTATCGAATTCGCAGCCGTTGCCGCATGAAAAACCGTATCTGAGTCTGGCGCCCCCTAGTAAGGAAACTTTTTAATTTAATGCTTAATTTAGGGAACCCAAGAGATTGGAAAGCCGTCAGTGGCGCCACCCAGAGGCCACATCTAGGTATTATGCGGCCTTATATATCTCATGTATATGTTTACTGGACGGAGGGCGACGCCTGGAATAGCTTATTACGTTTAATAGTGGTCTTAATAATTTATTAATATAAACTGTAGCCTTTATAGCTTTTATATACATTTCTATATATTAATGTCAAATATTTATTAACCCCACGGTCTCACATTTCCTGGGATGGCGTGATATCGCCGCGGTACTAAAGTCTCGTCTTGTCCCATGATGCTTTTGCGGTTTATGTTTTTATACGACATTTTGATTAGTCGTATTCTGAGCGTAATATACGATGTGGACACTAATATACTGTATAGCTACAAGAATGCTGGCAGGTGGTACTGAAAAGGTCCGATTTAAAGGGGTCGGGCCTGCTTTACATGGCTCCTTTTTAAAATGTCCCATTGGTTCAGGGCAAGAATGGGAACCAAAAAAAGTCCTGAAACATTTTGGGGGGTACTGTAATTGTCACCACCTTCCATGAAGACCTGGGGGAGACCTGAGCATTACTACTAAAGAGGAGGCGGCGCCGGGGAACCTCAGCTAAAGAGGAGGCAGCGCCGGGGAGCCTCAGCTAAAGAGGAGGCGGCGCCGGGGAGCCTCAGCTAAAGAGGAGGCGGCGCCGGGGAGCCTCAGCTAAAGAGGAGGTGGCGTCGGGGAACCTCAGCTAAAGAGGAGGTGGCGCCGGGGAACCTCAGCTAAAGAGGAGGTGGCGCCGGGGAACCTCTGCTAAAGAGGAGGTGGCGCCGGGGAACCTCTGCTAAAGAGGAGGTGGCGCCGGGGAACCTCAGCTAAAGAGGAGGTGGCGCCGGGGAACCTCAGCTAAAGAGGAGGTGGCGCCGGGGAACCTCAGCTAAAGAGGAGGTGGCGCCGGGGAACCTCAGCTAAAGAGGAGGTGGCGCCGGGGAACCTCAGCTAAAGAGGAGGTGGCGCCGGGGAACCTCAGCTAAAGAGGAGGTGGCGCCGGGGAACCTCCGCTAAAGAGGAGGTGGCGCCGGGGGGCCTCAGCTAAAGAGGAGGTGGCACCAGAGAATCATCTTTTAGGGTTCAGTCACATCTGCATATAAAATCTGCGAGTGCAATGCGATGAAAAAATCACATTGCACTCGCACCAATGTTAAACAATAGAGCAGAGCACATCTGCTAGATTTCCCTCTGCAAATGCGCATGGAAAATCTCACTGCTGGGAGTGGCTGCGTGCTGCACCAATACAAGTCAATGGGTCCAAGAAAATGTGCGGCACACGGACATGCATTTTTAACGTGGAGTTTTACATACTGTTAAATTTAAAAAGATATAGGTATGTAGCAGATACATATATAATGTCCCACCCTTGCATATTGGAATATTGCCTTCCATGTCGCACTAAAGGGTGTTTAGTCTTGTCCTTAGACCCAAATTCAATTAATTTATAAAAAAAAAAATGACCTGGGATCTCCCTTTTATATTTAGTAGCCAGCTAAGGTAAAGCGGAGAGCTGCAGACCCCAGCTGGCAGCTTTACCTTTGCTGGTAATCCAAAACAGAGGTCACCCAATGCCATTTTATTTTAAATTATTAATTTATTACTAATCAATTAATTAAAAAAACAAAAATATAGGATCTCTCCCCAAATTGGATCACCAGCCAAGATAAAGCGGACAGCTGGGGTCTGGATTCTCAGGCTGGGGAGGCCCATGGTTATTGAGCCCTCCCCAGCCTAAAAATAGCAGGCCACAGCCGCCCCACAAGTGGTGCATCCCTTAGCTGTGTCCATCCTGGCACTTTCGCGTTGGCTCATTCCATTGCCCTGGTGCATTGGCAATCGGGGTAATATATGGGGTTGATGCCAGCTGTGTATTGCCAGCTGGCATCAAGCCCTGGTATTAGTAATAGGTGGGCATCTAACAGTCACCTCCATTACTAATCTAGTATTTGTAAATGGTAAAAAATACAACTACCTTTTTTTATATATAATAAAACCCCCATCCCAGCCCTCATTCACCAGTTTATATGAAAAACAAAAAAAAAAAAACTTTCAGGTCGACCCTAATCCACAAGGAGGTCCCACGACGTTCCTCCAAAGCAAACCTGAAAGACCTAAAAAGAGAGAAATATTAAAGAAAAAAAAACATGAGACATCCTCATTCACCAATATGTTACTCTCCAAAACTCTAATCCAAGGTCCGTAATAATCCATATGGAGGTCCCACGTCGTTCCCAGGCTCAGTGCCCCAGCCTATGAAGAACAGAACGTTCCATATAGGGTGGAACAGCAGCCACTGTAGCCTCACGCATTGCTGTGTGAGAAATACAGCAGTGAACTGCGATGACCTCATGAGGTCACTGCAGGTCACAGTAGCATGTAACCTTCCAAGGCCAGTGAAGAGAGGTGATATCATGAGTTCACAGCAGGTCAGTGCCGGCGAGTATCACACTGCTTTGTGTGAAAACCTGCAGTGAACTCATGACATAACTACTCATCACTGACCCTACTGTGTGACACAGCTGCTGTGATCTGTGGTGATCTCATGAGGTCATTGCAGGTCACAGCAGTGGTGTCACGCAGTAGTGTGTAACCTTCTGCAGATAGTGACGTCATGAGTTCACAGCAGCTCAGTGGCCGCGGCTTCCGTGCTGCTTTGTGTGAGAAACTGCGGCGAACTCATGATGTCACCGCTCTTCACTGACACGCTAATGTGTGACACCACTGCTGTGACCTCGGGTGACCTCATGAGGTCATCACAGTTCACTGCTTTGGTTTTCACGGTAGTGTGTGAGAGTTGGCAGTGGCTGCTGTTCCAGCCTATAGGGAACGTTTTGTTCTTTAGGACCAGGCATTCGCATGACATACGGAATGATCCTCGCATCTCCAAGACTGTTCAGGAGCAACATCGGACGACGCAGATGTGAGTGAACCCTTAAAGAGGTGCTGGCGCTAGAGAACCACCCTTAAAGAGAAGGTGGCGCTCCAAGAGGTTTATATATATACACAAATATATATACTGTATATGCCTCACCTGATTGTACTCTGCTGACATGCCCCCGTTATTGTCTCTATGATACAGAGGGTCCGTTCTTGGTGACCAGATATATATTTTGACTGTTACACAAAGTCTTATGTTACCCTATTAGTATCTGTCTATATGAAATAAAGAACATGGTTCCACCCGTGTGCTGCTCTGATTACATCGTCACAAAGGCTTGTCCTGGATTTGTAAAACATGGCTGTTTTGCTCCAGAGACCGTATCACAGCTGTATACTGGATGTGGTAATCCACTGAGGTGCAGTACCACACACAGCCTGCAGACTAGGGTGGCGTTGTTGTGTTTGGAGGAAAGCGACAATGTTTTACTAATCCTATAACCTCCCTTTTAAGGTCTATGTTTGATATATTTCTCCAACAAAAAGGGATGGTCTTGTCCTATTCTGCTATGTGTTATTAAACCTAAAAGGTCTCATTAAAAACTCAACATCCTCCTAACCAATTCACACAGATGTCACAGCTCTCCTCCTCGACAATCACTGATAACACAGCATGCACCATTCACAATAGATATCACAGCTCACCTCCTCCTCCTGTACATTCACTGATAATACTTCTGTGTACAGTAGTTAACAAAGAATCCACCATTCACAATAGGTGATGTCACAGATCACCTCCTCCCCCCCTGTACAATGACTGATTACACCTTTTTATACAGCAGGTAACACAGGATCCACCATTCATAGTAGCTGATATCACAGCTCATCTCCTTCTGTATAGTGACTGATAACAGCTCTATCTATAGTAGAGAACACATGATAAACCATTCATAATAAGCAATGTCACAGCTCACCACCTCCTCCTACTGTATAATGACTGAGTACACACATTTTATATATATATATATATATATATATATATATATATATATATTAGTAGACAATACAGAATCCAACATTCACAATAGGTGATGTCACAGCTCACCTTCTTCTCTTCCTGTACAATGACTGATAACACCTCTATATACTGTAGATAGCACTGGATTCATCATTCACAATAGGTGATATCACAGCTTACTTCCTCCTGTACAATGACTAATAATACCTCTATATGCTGTAGATAACACAGATGATGTCACAGCTCACCTTCTTGTCCTGTACAATAACTGATAACAGGATTCATCATTCACAATAGGTGATGTCACAGCTCACCTCCTCCTGTACAATCACTGATAACACCTCTATATACAGCAGGTAACACAGTATCCACCATTTACAGTAGGTGACATCATAGCTCACCTCCTCCTTCTGTACAATGACTGATAACATCTCTATATACAGTAGAGAACACATGATCCGCCATTCATAATAGGTGATGTCACAGCTCACCTCCTCCTCCTACTGTATGACTGATTACACCTCTCTATATAGTAGATAATACAGAATCCAACATTCACAATAGGTGATGTCACAGCTCACCTCCTTCTCTTCCTATAGAATGACTGACAACACCTCTATATACAGTAGATAACACTGAATTCGTCATTCACAATAGGATATATCACAGCTCACCACCTCCTCCTCTTGTACAATGACTGAGAACAGCTCTATACAGTAGATAACACAGGATCCACCATTCATAATAGGTGATATCACAGCTCACCTCCTGTACAATGACTAATAATACCTCTATATACTGTAAATAACACAGGTGATGTCACAGCTCACCTCCTTGTCCTGTGCAATGACTGATAACACCTCTATATACAGTAGATAATAGACTCCGTCATTCACAATAGATGATGTCACAGCTCACCTCCTCCTGTACAATGACTGATAGCACAGGATCCACCATTCACAACAGGTGATGTCACAGCTCAACTCCTCCTTCTGTATAATGACTGATGACACCTCTACTATATACAGTAGAGAACACATGATCCGCCATTCATAATAGGCAATGTCACAGCTCACCTCCTCCTACTGTGTAATGACTGATTACACCTCTATATACTGTATAGTAGATAATACAGAATCCAACATTCACAATAGGTGATGTCACAGCTTACCTTCTTCTCTTCCTGTACAATGACTGATAACACCTCTATATACAGTAGAAAACACTGGATTCGTCATTCACAATAGGATATATCACAGCTCACATCCTTCTCCTCTTGTACAATGACTGAGAACTCTATATACAGTAGATAACACAGGATCCACCATTCACAATAGGTGATGTCACAGCTCACCTTCTCCTGTACAATGACTGAGAACACCTATATATACAGTAGAGAACACAGGATCCACCATTCATAATAAGCGATGTCACAGCTCACCTCCTCCTACTGTATAATGACTGATTACACCTATATACTGTACAGTACATAATACAGAATCCAACATTCACAATAGGTGATATCACAGCTCACCTTCTTCTCCATGTACAATGACTGATAACACCTCTATATACAGTAGATAACACAAGATCCACCATTCACAATAGGTGATGTCACAGCTCACCTTCTCCTGTACAATGACTAAATAATACCTCTATATACTGTAAATAACACAGGTGATGCCACAGCTCACCTTGTCCTGTGCAATGACTGATAACAGGATTCATCATTCACAATAGGTGATGTCACAGCTCACCTCCTCCTTCTGTATAAAGATTGATAACATCTCTATATACAGTAGATAACACAGGTTCCACCATTCACAATAGGTGATGTCACAGCTCACCTCCTCCTACTGTGTAATGACTGATTACACCTCTAAATACTGTATAGTAGATAATACAGAATCCAACATTCACAATAGGTGATGTCACAGCTCACCTTCTTCTCTTCCTGTACAATGACTGATAACACCTCTATATACAGTAGATAACACTGGATTCGTCATTCACAATAGGATATATCACAGCTCACCTCCTCCTCTTGTACAATGACTGAGAACTCCTCTATATACAGTAGATAACACAGGATCCACCATTCATAATAGGTGATGTCACAGCTCACCTTCTCCTGTACAATGATTAATAATACCTCTATATTCTGTAAATAACACAGGTGATGTCACAGCTCACCTCCTTGTCCTGTGCAATGACTGATAACACCTCTATATACAGTAGATAATAGACTCCGTCATTCACAATAGATGATGTCACAGCTCACCTCCTCCTGTACAATGACTGATAGCACAGGATCCACCATTCACAACAGGTGATGTCACAGCTCAACTCCTCCTTCTGTATAATGACTGATGACACCTCTACTATATACAGTAGAGAACACATGATCCGCCATTCATAATAGGCAATGTCACAGCTCACCTCCTCCTACTGTGTAATGACTGATTGCACCTCTATATACTGTATAGTAGATAATACAGAATCCAACATTCACAATAGGTGATGTCACAGCTCACCTTCTCTTCCTGTACAATGACTGATAACACCTCTATATACAGTAGAAAACACTGGATTCGTCATTCACAATAGGATATATCACAGCTCACCTCCTTCTCTTGTACAATGACTGAGAACACCTATATATACAGTAGAGAACACGGGATCCACCATTCATAATAAGCAATGTCACAGCTCACCTCCTCCTACTGTATAATGACTGATTACACCTATATACTGTACAGTACATAATTCAGAATCCAACATTCACAATAGGTGATATCACAGCTCACCTTCTTCTCTTCATGTACAATGACTGATAACACCTCTATATACAGTAGATAACACTGGATTCGTCATTCACAATAGATTATATCACAGTTCACCTCCTCCCCCTCCTGTACAATGACTGATAACACCTCTATATACAGTAGATAACACAGGATCCATCATTCACAATAGATTATATCACAGTTCACCTTCTCCCCCTCCTGTACAATGACTGATAACACCTCTATATACAGTAGATAACACAGGATCCACCATTCACAATAGGTGATGTCACAGCTCACCTTCTCCTGTGCAATGACTAATAATACCTCTATATACTGTAAATAACACAGGTGATGTCACAGCTCACCTTGTCCTGTGCAATGACTGATAACAGGATTCATCATTCACAATAGGTGATGTCACAGCTCACCTCCTCCTCCTGTACAATGACTGAAACACCTGTATATACAGCAGATAACACAGGATTGAAGCCTTCTGTTCAATGGTGAAGCTTTTGGATACCACGTTGTTAAATTCCATTTACATGTTATGTTTTGGGGGACAGGGGGGAACGAAGCCCAGGACTGCTCTGAATTCCTACCGTATAATGTGGCCATGCCAGTGACTTGTAAAAAGGTAACTAAGTCCTGTCGCGCCCGAGTCTTGCCTGATAGGAGGCAGTTTCGGGTTGGCTTTTGATGCAGCCGCCTGGCATTGAGCGCTATAATCCATCAATAAGAACCCATTTGGATGTGGCCTTTTGGTGCTATCCATAGGGATATAATGGTTCATATCTGGAAGAATTGTGGAGAGGGCCCAGTTCTCTACTTTCCGACCCTCCTGGGTACAACTACAACCATTTTATGATGATTTCGTATGGGGTTAAGTTTTTCGTAGAAAAGCAACCACCGCGCAGACTGTCACCGATCGGCAAGATATCAGCCGTGAAGCCATGCGATTGTGCTGATCCAGGGATCCATCTGATAGGATCACATTGTGTTTTATCACCGGCTGTCATTGTATTCCTGTTTATGTTACGGATCGCCTGCTGTAATCCCGGATAACTGATGAGGGGAAGCTGATTCAGCAGATATTTTACCCGTGACAAGTGATGAGCAGCGAATTCCTGATAACGAGAGACGAAGTATATTACAAATCATAAGGCACGATGTGAAACAGCAAAAAAGTGGAGCCCCGGCTTGAAAATTCCATATACTGTATATATTCCAGTTCTACATAACATACGCTATCGTATCTTCACGCTCTTCTAAAAACTTCTTACTAACAGGAAACCATCAACAAGTTGTCCATGACCGATCTCTAATCCTTACTCGGTACTTTGTGTTTTGTACTAACTACTTATATGTTCTCCTATGAATCGGTGACTAAAGAAAGAAAAAAGGTAATACACTAGTGATGAGCACACCTGAATTGAAAAACCATGCAAATTTTACTAACAACCAAAAAGCCCACCTTAAAAACATAAAACCACGCATGTACTGTATATTGTCTTTGGCGTTAGGCTTTGTACACATGGGCTGGGGATTGCAGCACTAAAACTATGCATGTACTGTATATTGTCATTGGCCTTAGGCTTTGTACACATGGGCTGGGAATTGCAGCACTACAACCATGCATGTACTGTATATTGTCTTTGGCCTGAGGCTTTGTACACATGGACTTGGTTTTCCAGCACTAAAACCATGCATGCACTGCATATTGTCTTTGGCCTTAGGCTCTGTACACATGGGCTGGGGATTGCAGCACTAAAACTATGCATATACTGTATATTGTCATTAGCCTTAGGCTTTGTACACATGGGCTGGGAATTGCAGCACTAAAACCGTGCATGTACTGTATATTGTCTTTGGCCTGCGACTTTGTACACATGGGCTGAGAATTGCAGCACTAAAACCGTGCATGTACTGTATATTGTCTTTAGCCTGCGGCTTTGTACATATGGGCTGGGGTTTTCAGCACTAAAACCGTGCATGTACTGTATATTGTCTTTGGCCTGCGGCTTTGTACATATGGGCTGGGGTTTTCAGCACTAAAACCATGCATGTACTGTATATTGTCTTTGGCCTGCGGCTTTGTACACATGGGCTGGGAATTGCAGCACTAAAACCGTGTATGTACTGTATATTGTCTTTGGCCTGCGGCTTTGTACATATGGGCTGGGGTTTTCAGCACTAAAACCGTGCATGTACTGTATATTGTCTTTGGCCTGAGGCTTTGTAGACATGGACTGGGGTTTTCAGCACTAAAACCATGCATGTACTGTAACATGCTATTAAGAAAAAGACATGGATTGCACATCCCACAAAAATACAATGATCTAAAGCCGCTAGGCAAAAAATTAATTAAATAGAACATGAGGTTCTTTTGTCACCATTCTGATCAGATTGTATTAAGCCCACTGCCACGTCACGGCAAACCTCTTGAGTGGGTCCCTATCCTAAACCTTATAATGTGGCACTGTGCACCAACCACTGCTGCAGCGACAAAGCGCCAGCAGGGCAGGCGACCTGGTGCCTCACAGCACCCATGCTGCAAGGCAAAGCCCCCAAGGCTCCAGGTCGCAGTGCCCCACTGACACGACACCACCAAAACAGCGGCCACTACAACAGTACCAGCACTCATTTGATCTGGGCTTAATACAATCTGATCAGAATGGTAACAAAAGAACCTCATGTTCTATTTAATTAATTTTTTGCCTAGCGGCTTTAGATCATTGTTTTTTTGTGGGATGTGCGATCCATGTCTTTTTCTTCATAGCATGCCATGCATGTACTGTATATTGTCATTGGCCTTAGGCTTTGTACACATGGGCTGGGGTTTTCAGCACTAAAACCATGCATGTACTGTATATTGTCTTTGGCCTTAGGCTTTGTATACATGGCCTAGGCTTTGTAGCATTACGTCTATTTCCCATCCCATTGAGCTGCATGGTTTTCCAGCATTTGCCTCATGGCATTTATGATAGATCGGTCTCTTATTTACTTTAGGTCTTATACTCCTCTACGGTGTTTATTCACAGCTTCAGCGCTGGCCCTGCCTATAACTTGCGCATAGGGGAGTCAATTATTGTACTGCACAATTTTACGTGTTTTTAAGGTGTGATTTTGGGTTGTTAATAAAATTTTTATGGCTTCTCTATTCAGGTGCACCCATCACTAGTGGATTGCCTTTTTTCTTTCTTTGGTGATAGTCTTGGTTCAGTACATGATGTTGCACCCTTTATTTTGCTTTTTGCTGTGCACTCTATTTCATACTTGGTGCCACTATAAATCAATGTGAACGACTCAGTATAGGACATTTCAATTTAGGTATATTCTTAGATAAATTTGACAGTATTATAGCAGTTATATTCTGCATAGGAGACAGTATTATAGTAGTTATATTACTGTACATAGGGGCAGTATTGTAGCAATTATATTCTTGTACATAGGGGCAGTGTTATATTAGTTATATTCTTGTACATAGGGGCAGTGTTATAGTAGTTATATTCTTGTACATAGTGGGCAGTATTATAGTAGTTATTTTCTTGTACATAGGGGGCCGTATTATAGTAGTTCAATTCTTGTACATAGGGGGCAGTATTATAGTAGTTATATTCTTGTACATAGGAGCAGTATTATGGTAGTTATATGCTTGTACATAGGGGCAGTATTATAGTAGTTATATTCTTGTACATAGGGAGCAGTATTATAGTAGTTATATTCTTGTACATAGGGGCAGTATTATAGTAGTTATATTCTTGTACAAAGGAGGCAGTATTATAGTAGTTATACTTTTGTACATAGGGAGCAGTATTATAGTAGTTATATTCTTGTACATAGGGGCAGTATTATAGTAGTTATATTCTTGTACATTGGAGCAGTATTATAGTAGTTATATTCTTGTACATAGGGGGCAGTATTATAGTAGTTATATTCTTGTACATAGGGGGCAGTATTATAGGAGTTATATTCTTGTACATAGGGGCAGTATTATAGGAGTTATATTCTTGTACAAAGGAGGCAGTATTATAGTAGTTATATTCTTGTACATAGGAGCAGTATTATAGTAGTTATATTCTTGTACATAGGGGCAGTATTATAGTAGTTATATTCTTGTACATAGGAGCAGTATTATGGTAGTTATATGCTTGTACATAGGGGCAGTATTATAGTAGTTATATTCTTGTACATAGGGAGCAGTATTATAGTAGTTATATTCTTGCACATAGGGGCAGTATTATAGTAGTTATATTCTTGTACAAAGGAGGCAGTATTATAGTAGTTATACTTTTGTACATAGGGAGCAGTATTATAGTAGTTATATTCTTGTACATAGGGGCAGTATTATAGTAGTTATATTCTTGTACATTGGAGCAGTATTATAGTAGTTATATTCTTGTACATAGGGGGCAGTATTATAGTAGTTATATTCTTGTACATAGGGGGCAGTATTATAGGAGTTATATTCTTGTACATAGGGGCAGTATTATAGGAGTTATATTCTTGTACAAAGGAGGCAGTATTATAGTAGTTATATTCTTGTACATAGGAGCAGTATTATAGTAGTTATATTCTTGTACATAGGGGCAGTATTATAGTAGTTATATTCTTGTACATAGGAGCAGTATTATAGTAGTTATATTGTATATAGGGGCAGTATTATAGTAGTTATATTCTTGTACATAGGGGGCAGTATTATAGTAGTTATATTCTTGTACATAGGGGCAGTATTATAGTAGTTATATTCTTGTACATAGGAGCAGTATTATAGTAGTTATGTTCTTGTACATAGGGGCAGTATTATGGTAGTTATATTCTTGTACATATGGGCAGTATTATAGTAGTTATATTCTTGTACAAAGGAGGCAGTATTATAGTAGTTATATTCTTGTACATAGGGGCAGTATTATAGTAGTTATATTCTTGTACATAGGGGGCAGTATTATAGTACTTATATTCTTGTACATAGGAGCAGTATTATAGGAGTTATATGCTTGTACATAGGGGCAGTATTATAGTAGTTATATTCTTGTACATAGGGGCAGTATTATAGTAGTTATATTCTTGTACAAAGGAGGCAGTATTATAGTAGTTATACTTTTGTACATAGGGAGCAGTATTATAGGAGTTATATTCTTGTATATAGGGACAGTATTATAGTAGTTATATTCTTGTACATAGGGGCAGTATTATAGTAGTTATATTCTTGTACATAGGGGGCAGTATTATAGTAGTTATATTCTTGTACATAGGGGCAGTATTATAGTAGTTATATTCTTGTACATAGGGGGCAGTATTATAGTAGTTATATTCTTGTACATAGGGGGCAGTATTATAGTAGTTATATTCTTGTACATAGGGGCAGTATTATAGTAGTTATATTCTTGTACACAGGAGCAGTATTATAGTAGTTATATTCTTGTACATAGGGGCAGTATTATAGTAGTTATATTCTTGTACATAGGGGGCAGTATTATAGTAGTTATATTCTTGTACATAGGGGGCAGTATTATAGGAGTTATATTCTTGTACATAGGGGCAGTATTATAGGAGTTATATTCTTGTACAAAGGAGGCAGTATTATAGTAGTTATATTCTTGTACATAGGGAGCAGTATTATAGTAGTTATATTCTTGTACATAGGAGCAGTATTATAGTAGTTATATTCTTGTACCTAGGGGCAGTATTATAGTAGTTATATTCTTGTACATAGGGGGCAGTATTATAGGAGTTATATTCTTGTACATAGGGGCAGTATTATAGGAGTTATATTCTTGTACATAGGGGCAGTATTATAGTACTTATATTCTTGTACATAGGGGCAGTATTATAGTAGTTATATTCTTGTACATAGGGGCAGTATTATAGTAGTTATATTCTTGTACATAGGAGCAGTATTATGGTAGTTATATTCTTGTACATAGGGGGCAGTATTATAGTAGTTATATTCTTGTACATAGGGGGCAGTATTATAGTAGTTATATTCTTGTACCTAGGGGCAGTATTATAGTAGTTATATTCTTGTATATAGGGGGCAGTATTATAGTAGTTATATTCTTGTACATAGGGGGCAGTATTATAGTAGTTATATTCTTGTTCCTAGGGGCAGTATTATAGTAGTTATATTCTTGTACATGGGGGCAGTATTATAGTAGTTATATTCTTGTACCTAGGGGCAGTATTATAGTAGTTATATTCTTGTATATAGGGGGCAGTATTATAGTAGTTATATTCTTGTACATAGGGGCAGTATTATAGTAGTTATATTCTTGTACACAGGAGCAGTATTATAGTAGTTATATTCTTGTACATAGGGGGCAGTATTATAGTAGTTATATTCTTGTACCTAGGGGCAGTATTATAGTAGTTATATTCTTGTATATAGGGGGCAGTATTATAGTAGTTATATTCTTGTACATAGGGGCAGTATTATAGTAGTTATATTCTTGTACGTAGGAGCAGTATTATAGCAGTTATATTCTTGTACATAGGGGCAGTATTATAGTAGTTATATTCTTGTACATAGGGGCAGTATTATAGTAGTTATATTCTTGTATATAGGGGGCAGTATTATAGTAGTTATATTCTTGTACATAGGGGCAGTATTATAGTAGTTATATTCTTGTACATAGGGGGCAGTATTATAGTAGTTATATTCTTGTACATAGGGGCAGTATTATAGTAGTTATATTCTTGTACATAGGGGGCAGTATTATAGTAGTTATATTCTTGTACATAGGGGGCAGTATTATAGTAGTTATATTCTTGTACATAGGGGCAGTATTATAGTAGTTATATTCTTGTATATAGGGGGCAGTATTATAATAGTTATATTCTTGTACATAGGGGCAGTATTATAGTAGTTATATTCTTGTACATAGGGGCAGTATTATAGTAGTTATATTCTTGTACCTAGGGGCAGTATTATAGTAGTTATATTCTTGTATATAGGGGGCAGTATTATAGTAGTTATATTCTTGTACATAGGGGCAGTATTATAGTAGTTATATTCTTGTACATAGGAGCAGTATTATAGTAGTTATATTCTTGTACATAGGAGCAGTGTTATAGTAGTTATATTCTTGTACATAGTAGCAGTATTATAGTAGTTATATTCTTGTACATAGGGGCAGTATTATAGTAGTTATATTCTTGTATATAGGGGGCAGTATTATAGTAGTTATATTCTTGTACATAGGGGCAGTATTATAGTAGTTATATTCTTGTACATAGGGGCAGTATTATAGTAGTTATATACTTGTACATAGGGGCAGTATTATAGTAGTTATATTCTTGTACATAGGAGCAGTATTATAGTAGTTATATTCTTGTACATAGGGCAGTATTATAGTAGTTATATTCCTGTACATAGGTATGATATTCTCCTTCACCTCTTCTCTGGTGTTTCTTCCTGCACTCTAGTGATATAGTATATACTATATTTCCCACATCTGGATCCTCAGTGATTTCTACCTTGAGTCCTGTAATATTTGCAGAACCTCTGTATTGCGGCGCTGACTTGCGTGTGTGGGTGGTGAACAATGTTTCCATTAATATCTGGCTGAGCAGGATTCTAAAATGGTAAATTTAGCATTACTGTGTCACTCCTGTCCTCCGGCAGCACAGACTGATCTGTAACACAGAGGCGGAAACCTCGGCCGCAACGTGCACTGATCCCGCAGTGTATACACCCAGAGGGAGCTGCGGAACCTCTTACTAGTATATCATGTCTTCAGTGAGTGCGCACTGGAAGGGACGGACGTCAGTATTAGACCGTCTAGCACCAGATAATGTAATTATTATGTATGTTTCAACATCACTTTTTTTTTTGTTTTTTTTTTTCATTTTTAGTTGCATAGTTTGGCAGTACTGTTTAGTTGTAGAGTATGACAACATTTTATGTGCACAGTAGGGCAGTATTGTCTACATGTGTTATATAATATTCCATTATTTTGGCACCTATATCCCACACAGTATACATATAGTAACGAGCTACCACATAATTGACATCTCACATTGTCCTACCTTAATAAAAAAAAAAAAAACAGTATATCAGCCACCAGTATAATGGCCCTAACCAGCCCCCCATTCAGTATAATGGCCCTCACCAGACCCCCAAACACTATTATGGCCCTCAAAGCCCCCTATTCAGTAGATTGGCCCTCACTAACTATAATGGCCTTACCTAGCCCCCCATTCAGTATAATGGCCCCCAACAGACCCCTTCCTAGTATAGGGCCCCACAGCCCCTCACTTAGTATAATGGCCCAAACCAGCCCCCTGCACAATATAATGGCCACCATCAGACCCCTACTCATTATAGGTCCCCTCACTTAGTGTAATGGTCCTACCCAGCCTCATCTTAGTATAATGGCCTCCACCAGACCCCATACCCAGTATAGGGCCCCATAGCCCCTCACATAGTATAATGGTCCCACTAAATATAATGGCCCCCACCAGACCCCCACTTAGTATAGGGCCCCACAGCCCCTCACTTAGTATAATGGTCCCACTCAGTATAATGGCTCCCAACAGACCCCCACTTAGTATATGGCCCCACAGGCCCTCACAGTATAATGGCCCTACCTAGCCCCCTGCTCACTATAATGGTCCCCCCCAGACCCCCACTCAGTATAGAGCCACACAGCCTTTCACATAGTAGGAGGCTGGATAGGACCATTATACTAAGTAGAATGGTCCCAACCAAACCCCCACTCAGTATTGGGTCCCAAAGCCCCTCACTTAGCATAATGGTCCCTACCAGACTCCTACCCAATATAGGGCCCCTGACGTAGTATAATGGCCCTACCAAGCCCCCCATTCATTATAATGGCCCCCCTACAGCCCCTCAATTGGTATTAAGGCCCAAACCCAGCCCCCCCACTCAGTATAATGGCCCCCATCAGACCCCTACCCAGTATAGGGACCCTCACTTAGTATAATGGACCTACCCAGCCCCCTGTTAGTAAAATGGCCTCCACCAGCCCCCCATTCAGTATAGGGCCCCACAGCCCCTCACTGAGGATAATGTCCCTACAATTACAGATATAATAATAACAAAAAAAACACTACTTGCCTCACCTGTCTGCCCTGATGCGCTGCTTGACTCTGTGCTGTGTGCTGGGAAGTCTCCGGACTACGGGCGCAGTGTAGTCACATCATCTCGCCTGCAGTGCTCAATGGTGGAGCACAGAGCCCTCAGCTCCCTGATCCACCTCTCTATGTTATAGACATCCTGAAAATAGAATAATAACGCTGAAATTGTGAGGTGAGAGTACAGAGGTGTTATCAGTCATTGTACAAAAGGAGGAGGAGAAGGTGAGCTGTGATATCACCTATTGGGAATGGTGGATCCTGCGTAATCTACTGTATATAGAGGTGTTATCTGTCATTGTACAGGAGGAGGAGGTGAGCTGTGATATCACCTATTGTGAATGGTGGATCTTGTGTAATCTGTATATAGAGGTGTTATCTGTCATTGTACAGGAGAGAGGAGGTGAGCTGTGACATCAGCTATTGTGAATGGTGGATCCTGTGTAATCTATTGTATATAGAGGTGTTATGTCATTGTACAGGAGAGAGGAGGTGAGCTGTGACATCACCAATTGTGAATGGTGGATCCTGTGTAATCTTTATATAGAGGTGTTATCTGTCATTGTACAGGAGGAGGAGGTGAGCTGTGACATCACCTATTGTTAATGGTGGATCCTATGTAGTCTACTGAAGATAGAGGTGTTATGTCATTGTACAGGAGGGGGAGGTGAGCTGTGACATCACCAGCAGTTTCACCGAGCATCTTCTCACCATCCCATGGAAGCGTTCAGCTGTCCATCCCCCAAACACTGGAGAGAAAGCAGTACCTACCTGCCCACGCATCCTGGTCCTGAATGGCAGCATTTTGAAATCCTGGCCTTTGTAATGCTGACATTCCAGCCAGTGGAGACGGACACTTTTAAAAACCTTATGGCGGTGGTTTTCCCACAGTACGTGGTTCCCCGCTGTCACTACTTTTCCAGGCGTTCCATCCCTGCCCTGCCTGAACATGTTGCAGACGACATCAGGTGTGCACTGCGCAATGCCATCAGTGGTAAGGAATATATAACAATCGATACATGGACCAGTAAGCAGGGGCGTTATATCTCCCCAACCGCCCAGTGGGTAAATATCATGGCAGCCGGGCCTGAGGCGGAAGGCGTTCAAGCACATGTGCTACCATTACCGAGGATTGATGGACGTTTCTCTGTCCGTGTTGCCTCCACCTCCTCCGCTTTGTCCACCGCCTCCTTATCCGGTCACAGTAATGCCAGCATCACCAACTTCAGCACCGCCAGGGGGAGATGACAGCAGGCTCTTATTACACTCATCTGTCGGGGGACAAATCCCACACCACACAGGAGCTGTGGATGGGGAACAAACCGATGAGTGGTTGGTTCCGGTGAACCTGAAGCCCGGCCTGGTGGTGTGCGATATCGGGCAGCTCTGCGTGTAGGCAGTTTGACGCATATCCCTTGCTTGGCACATCTGCTGAATTTGGTGCTGCTGAGCTTCCTGAAAAGTTTCCCAGAGATGTCAAAGTCAATGGCTACTCACTCTACCAAGACCTGCGTGCTCACAGCCTCAGGGTAACCCTCAACTCTAATCTCTCCTTCAAGCCACACATCCGAGCCCTTTCAACCGCCTGCCGACTCTAAGGGTGGCTTTACATGCTGCAATATCCGGCCCGATATCGCTAGCATGACACCCGCCCCCATCGTTTGTGCGCGACGGGCATATCGCTGCCTGTCGCGCACAAAATCGCGCACCCCCGTCACACATACTTACATGGCCTTCGACGTTGCTGTGACCGGCGAACCGCCTCCTTTCTAAGGGGGTGGTCCGTTTGGCGTCACAGTGACGTCACTAAGCGGCCGCCCAATGTAAGCGGAGGGGCGAAGATGAGCGGGACGTAACATCCCGCCCACCTCCTTCCTTCCGCATTGTGGCCGGAGGCAGGTAAGGAGATGATCCTCGTTCCTGCGGCGTCACACGTAGCGATGTGTGCTGCCGCAGGGACGAGGATCAACTTCGCCCCAGCGACAGCATCGATAACTGGCAGCGGACCCCCATGTCAACGAGGAGCGATTTTGGACATTTTTGCAACGATCCAAAATTGCTCCTAGGAGTCACACGCAACGACATCGCTACAGCGGCCGGATGTGCGTCACAAAATCCGTGACCCCAACGAGATCGCTGTAGCGAAATCGTAGCGTGTAAAGCCCGCTTTACTCAAAAATATCTCCTGGATCTGTACATTCCTTAACCAAAAAGCAGCAAAAACACTAGTTCACGCCCTCATTTTCTCCCGCCTGGACTATTGCAACCTCCTGCTCTCTGGCCTCCCTCCCAACACTCTCGCACCCCTCCAATCAATTCTACACTATGCTGCCTGACTTATCCACATCTCTCCTCACTATTCCCTGGCCTCTCTTCTCTGCTATTCCCTTCACTGGCTTTCTAATATCCAAAGACTCCAGTTCAAAACCCTAACCATGACCTACAAAGCCATCCACAACCTGTCTCCTCCTTACATTTGTGACCTACCTGCACGCAACCTCAGATCCTCACAAGACCTACTTCTCTACTCTGTTTTCTCCTCTTCCCACAATCGCGTAGATTTCTACCCGTGCATCCCCCATACTCTGGAACGCTCTACCTCAGCACATCAGACAGCACATCTCCCCTACCGAGGAAAGCTTCAAGAGGAACCTGTAGACCCATCTCTTCCAACAAGCCTACAACCTACAATAACCCTCAGTCCACTGTGCAGTATTGTATGCCTCCTTGTCAAAAGCTTTAGGCAATGATGGATGCGGTAGTGGTACAGGATGAACAGGGACTATTCATATGATTATCTGGCCAGTAGACCACACAGGGCTACGCAGGTGGGTCCCTGTACCAACCAGTGGCCAGGTCCACAAATGTCCAGCCAGGGGACAGTTTCTGTGGATAAGGAGGAGGAACAATGTTCACAGTAGGATGACACCCAAAGCAGTTTACGGACATCACTGGCATGTTGTCACGCCGTGTCACCCGGATGAGGAGGAAGTGGGTCCACTGGTCCAAGGTACCGTTCACTGACTGAGCAGCAGACCTGAGTGGCCACTGAGCCTTCACTACAACCATTGGAGCACGACACGTCAGCAGCCACAGGACAAAGACCAGAAAGATGAGGTAGAGGCTGGTGGGGTCCAGTAAAGGCTGGTACCGGAGGTCACAGGCAGGCGGTAGGAGCTTGCAGGGACTGAAGAACACAGGGTCACAGATGGGCACCACTACATGGAACAAAGCCAGAGTCACAGACCAATACAGAATATGGGTTATAGAATGGGGCCGTGACAACTAGCATGGGCAGACTAGCTACAGGGACATGTTGAACAGGCACCTTCCAATGTGGGAGGATGCCTTATATACACTGTGTCTAATGGCAGAGATTGGGAGACCATTCCACGTTAAGTCGCGGCCATGCCCTAAGCGAGTTGATAAGAGATCTATGACGCATGTGCGGGCCTTGGGAGCCAGGGGACAGACCAGGCAGCATGGAGCGGGTTGGGACAGCAGGAAAACATCGACACACAGGGAGCGTGAGTGCCAACAGGTGAACAGGAGGAGGCCGTGGGCCGGACCGAGGAGGTGAGGCAGGAGGAGCATTGGCACTCCTGGTCTGAGAGTGTCGATGAGGAAACAAGCATGGCTGGGGGGATACAGACGGTACACCTCGCACACGAGTGAATACAACATGCTGCAGTACCTGCGCAACGACTGCCAACTTGCCCGGATTGTTATCAGTGCTGAATACTGGGTGTCCACCCTGCTGGATCCCCGCTACAAGGACAACATGCCATCCTTCCATCACTGGAGCGTGATTCGAAAATGCGGTAATACAAGCACACACTGGTAGACGCACTACTGACGGCGTTCCCACCTGACAATGGAGGCTCAGTCGAGGCTCAAGGCGGAGGAGAAGGAAGTTGCTCACTCAGGTGGGCACCGGCACCACCTTGGAAGGGAGGGTTAACCTGGCCGTAATGTGACAAAACTTCCTCAGGACACCAAAACATCTGGCACCACCGGTCTGTATTAGTAGGAGACAGCGTTTCAACAACATGGTGGAAGAGTATGTGTCCACACATGTATCACTATTGAGTGATGGGTCTGCCCCATTTAATTTTTGGGTCTCCTAACTGGACACATGGCCTGCCCTGCGACAAGTGTACCGTTTGAACCCTATGATCGTCATCATAATAGCAGACTGGAACGGCCATTTGTAAATGTTTGAAAGTTTAGTAAAACCTCTCTTTCCGGAACATTTCCAATAATTCAGGAATTGCCACTTAAGCGACTGCACAACTTTTTGAAATTAGTGACTCAGAAAATTGCTGGGTTGTATAGGGTTAACTTGTGGAATTTCAGGTTTACTCTCCTTGACAAAGAGACTTAGAAAAGTTCCTGCCAATACTCCCAGCTGTGTGTGCCCGGTGCCAGCTGTGAATGGCCGGTAACCCTCACACACCAGTGCAAACCTGCCAGAAACGGACGAGACTCGCATGGACGTGACATTTACACTGCGCCCTGCTCTCCCCAGAAATCAGGAATCTTCTCCAAGGAGCTAAAATTCCTCCAGAAGCTCCTTTAAAAGTAAAGTTTTTGAATCGGAAAATCTAATATTTAAAGCTGAGCGTGTGTGTGTGTGTGTGTGTGTGTGTGTGTGTGTGTCCGCTAAAGGAATCCACACCGTCACATTTACAATCAAGAAATTTTGCACAGACGCCTCATGTGACCCAGGGAACGTAGACTATGTTTTGACAGCAAAATTTAACCCCACGCTTTACAGTTACTCTCCAAAAAACATGCCTCCATTAAAGTAAATGGAGCCTGGAACTACTGGTTTTAAAGGGAACCTGTCAGCAGAAATTTCGCAATAAACCTAAAAGATTCCCCCTCTGCAGCTCCTGGGCTGCATTCTAGAAAGGTTCCTCTTGCTATTGTGCCCTCTTTGAGACCTAAATAAATACTTTATAAAGTCTTACCTTTTTGTATGCAAATCTTTTTTTATGTACACAGGGGTGGGCTGTCTTGTGTCCATTATTCTCCCTCCTGCCACTTTACGCCATCCCCCATTGCTCATCTCCATACCTGAGGACGCCGCCCAGTGCTCCCGAGGTCTCGCGCATGCCCAGTGCCACTCTCGCGGGACTGAGCACTGTGCACAGTGTGACCACTGGTGATGTGTTGCCCAGGCGTGAGATTATGGGCGGCGCTGTGATTGTCATCAGCAAGTACCTGCCCATAATCTCGTGCCCGCGCTTTTCACTCTGCCTCCACCGTTATGCGCAAGCGCTGGCCAGATGAACCACGTTAGCTATTACCCATCTTTCCCTGGAGCAGGAAATAAATGGGAGGAACAGCACACCACCGATCATAACCGCATAACGGTGGAGGCAGAGGGAAAAGCGCGGGCACGAGATTATGGGCGGGTACTTAGATGACGCTGCTGATGACAACAGCACCGCCCATAATCTCACGCCTGCGGTCACACTGTGCACAGTGCTCAGTCCCGCAAGAGTGGCAATGGGCATGCGCGAGACCTCGGGAGCACTGTACGGCATCCTCATGTATGGAAATGAGCAATGGGGGACGGCGTACAGCGGCAGGAGGAAGAATAACGGACGTAAGACAGGCCTCCCCCGTGACCATAAAAAAAGATTTGCATACAAAAAGGTAAGCCTTTATAAAGTATTTATTTAGGTCTTAAAGGGGGCAGAATAGCAACAGGAACCTTTCTAGAATGCAGCCCAGGAGCTGCAGAGGGGGATCTTTTAGGTTTATTGCGAAATTTCTGCTGACAGGTTCCCTTTAATAGCAGCTGTGAAGATTATGTGTGAGGTAATAAGATGTCGGTGGGGAGACTGATAGAGATAGACACAAACAGAGTAAGAGGCAGACAGGGAAAGAAACAGACAGAGACAAACAGGGAAAGAGACAGAGACAGACAGTGAAAGAGACAGACAGAGACAGACCTGAAAAGAGACAGACAGAGACAGACCTGAAAAGAGACAGACCTGAAAAGAGACAGACCTGAAAAGAGACAGACCGGGAAAGAGACAGACTGGGAAAGAGACAGACTGGGAAAGAGACAGACCGGGAAAGAGACAGACCTGAAAAGAGACAGACCTGAAAAGAGACAGACTGGGAAAGAGACAGACAGAGAAAGAGACAGACCTGAAAAGAGACGGGAAAAGAGACAGACAGAGAAAGAGACAGACCTGAAAAGAGACGGGAAAAGAGACAGACCTGGAAAGAGACAGACAGAGAAAGAGACAGACCTGGAAAGAAACGGACCTGGAAAGAGACAGACAATAATAATAGTAATA
Source organism: Anomaloglossus baeobatrachus (assembly GCF_048569485.1). Lineage (NCBI taxonomy): Eukaryota > Metazoa > Chordata > Amphibia > Anura > Aromobatidae > Anomaloglossus > Anomaloglossus baeobatrachus. Next base: position 671,475,329 of record NC_134355.1, on the reverse strand, counting down.
ATTATTCATTTATATAGCGCTATTAATTCCACAGCGCTTTACAGACATCAGCAACACTGTCCCCACTGGGGCTCATAATCTAAGGTCCCATCAGTATATTTTTTAATTGTGGGAAGAAACCAGAGAACCCGGACGAAATCCACCAAAACACGGGGAGAACATACAAACTCATTGCAGATGGTGTCCTTGGTGGGATTTGAACCGAGGACCCCAACGCTGCAAGACTGCAGTGCTAACCACTGAGCCACCACAAGACTACAGTGCTAACTACTGAGCCACCACAAGACTGCAGTGCTAACTACTGAGCCACCATGCCCCACAGAAAAAGAGACAGACAAGGAAAGAGACAGATGGGGAAAGAGACAGACCTTGAAAGAGACAGACCTCGAAAGAGACAGACTTGGAATGAGACAGATGGGGAAAGAGACAGACAGAGAAAGAGACAGAGAAATAGAGACAGAGAAGGAAAGAGACAGACAGAGACAGGCAGACAGTGAAAGAGACAGACAGGAAAAGACACAGACAAAGAGATGGACAAAGACAGACAGGGAAAGAGACAGATGGAAAAAGAGACATACAGAGAAAGAGACAGATCTGGAAAGAAACAGACAGAGAAACAGACAAAAACAGACCTTGAAAGAGACAGGCCTGGAAAGAGACAGGCCTGGAAAGAGACAGGCCTGGAAAGAGACAGACCTGGAAAGAGACAGACCTGGAAAGAGACAGACGGGGAAAGAGAGAGAGACAGACAGACATAGAGACAAACACAGAGATAGACAGACACAGAGACACAGAGATAGAGACAGACTGATACAAAGACAGACAGAGACATCGACACAGACAGACAAGGAAAGAGACAGACAGACAGACAGTGACACACAGACAGAGACTGGGAGAGAGACAGAGACACAGTTACTATCCCGGGAAACGCCGGGTACTACAGCTAGTTATTAATATTCATAAAAGCACAAAAAGTTTTGCAACCCTGTTACATTTTGTGTTTTTCTTAACATTGTTTATTCTTGGGGTGCAACTAAATATTACCGTCTAACCAGCATAAAAGTAATTGTTTCCTTGTTCTCGTAACCTTTCATCACACTGCGGGACATTTCATTATTGCATTTGTGCCTTTTTTGTCTATTTTTGCTGGGGGTTTTTTTTTGCATATTTTTCATTTTTGCCTTTTTCTTTTAAATATTGTTTAGATTCTTTTTTTATGTTCGTCATTGTGGGAGGGTTTGTTGCTATATATGTTGATATTTTTGGCTGATTCGCCAATTGCGACTTTTTAAAAGTTGCAAAAATGTTGCTCAGCTGTACCTTTAGTCCTCCATGGGATTGATTTTTATGTACACCTGAGTCGTAATTCATCACTTGCATTTTTTTCTTTAAAAACTTTTTGTTTTTTGTTTGGTTCTGTGGTATTCATTTCCATTTCTTCAAAATAGGATAGTGAGGGACAGGGGGCCCTAAGCTATCCCTACCCTCAGGGTTACCCCTGATGGTGGAGACGCCAAAGTCACATGCATTACTATTCTGGCCAGAATTAAACTGTCCCCCCCCCCCCCTCCAGGGAAGGAAGGGACATGAGTGTAATGGCAACATAGATAAACACAGACCGGGAAAAAACAAAACTCAGGCACACTGCACACTCACAGGACCAAACAGTAAGAAATTAAGGAAAAAAGCAAGAGGAGTAAGGTAGCAACAAAAGGACAACAAGGGTTAACACCACCACCGCTCACAGCAATAATGCACAACAACAACCAGTAAGTCTGGATCACAACTCCTCACTAGACCAGTATAGAGAAGCTATAGCTGGCATTACAGAGAGATTCCAGCCAGCATATATAGGAGGGGAGCAATTGTGACTGGCTCTCTCACAGCATGTGACCAAATGAGACTAACAAGCAGCGTTTAACGCTTGCTACATTGCCTATTAAATACAAGTCTGTGGGTCGACGCCTGAGTCTGCCTGCACTGATCACGAGCATCAGAGTAGATAGCAGGGAGAGTGCCAGAATCTGTAGTTTCCACAGATCCAGATGCTGCCATGACAGTCGTCGATGTTTGTAAAAATCTGCTTGTGACAGGAGCGCCAAGTTCATGAATTTTAAGCAAAGTCAAAAATAGTCATTATTTTTGTGCTTTTTATTTTGTATGACTTTCATTTTTTAGTGCAAAAGTCACACATTTAGCAAAAATTGAGGTATGGTGAGAAATTTTGGTGTACCTAAAATCACTTTATGAGGGTATTTTCCAACAAATTTTGCAACTTTTCAAAAAGTTGAGAAATCAGCCAAAAACATCTGGAAACCCTAAATTCAGCCCACAGTGGTGAACTAAAAGGTACAAACAAGCCAAAATATATATATTGGAAAGATGACTATGACCGGAACAAACAACAAACACATCTGCAAAACATTGAAAACAGATCCAAATACAATACTGAATTTGGACACTGTAATATTTTGCAAACATTTGGAGCAGAAAATCTTACTTTTTGCTAAAAAATTGCAAAAAAAAGTGACAGAATATGTCACCGAATTTCATTTATCAGAATATCATTTTGAAACAAAAAAAAGCTTTTTCTTGTTTTTTTGTGATCGCAGATATCATTTTGTGAAAGTTTCATTTAGTGACAGATTAACATTTTGAAATACAAAATATTTTTTTGTGGCAAATATTTTTTTTTTGCAAAAGACGGTTTCATTTAGCGACAACAGGATATCATTTTGTGATACTGAAATATCGTTTTATTTTTTTCTTATGGTTACAGTCAGTGATTCATTCTTTCTGTGACTTTTCCCTGTCCCAGACCTGCTTTATGGGGCTCATCCTTAAAGGTGTTTTCCCCATGAACAAGTTCATTTTAAAGTTCTTTTGTAATCAATAGATCTTGGAATAATAATAATTTCCACAATTGGATGTGTTTACAAAAAATGTTCCTGCGCTGAGATAATCTTATATAAGTGTCCCTGCTGTGTACTGTGTAATGGCCGTGTCTGACCGTACTGGACATGGTCTGATCATATCACAGCTCCTGGGGAGGGAGGAAGCAAAAGAATATACAGACAGGACAGTGCAAATTGATCCATGAGCTGCTCGACTATGTCCTGACTCATGATTATTTCTATCTCCAGAGATGGGGCACTGCCATGGGCACGGCCTACGCGCCTTCGTGCGCACACCTCTTCCTGGGATACAGGGAGAGGGGATTGTTTGCGTGCGGGGGGGGGGGGGCTCAGGCCACGGACCATGTGCAGTGCTGGTTACGCTACATGGATGATTTATTTATCATTTGGCAGGGCACAGTGAAGCAGCTCAGATCGTTCATGGAAGCTCTTAATAATAACACCATGAACATCAAGTTGACCTTTAAGGGCAGGACTACTAAACTGGATTTTGTTGGATATCTGTCAGGTTTCCGGGTTTTCCAGTTCTCTTTTGAATGAGCTTGCCCTCGGTTAACATGGAGTTTACTGTTCTGTTGCCCTACTTCCTGTCCAGCTGCTTAAAAGGCCGCCTCTCAGCCCAGTCCAGTGCCTGAGTATACTGCTTTCTGTGTTCTCCTGCTTTGCTGCTGCTAATCCTGATTGCCTTTGGATCCTCCTAAAGACTACCGACCGACCGACTCTGGACCTTACTTGGTTTCTCAAGCTGTGCCCGGATTCCGTCTGCCATCTTCGGTCAGCACTCTGCCCGGTTCTCTCTGGTTCGTAACCACTCTGGACATTCATCCCGTACGGACACTCCTGGACTTTTACCGCTTGCCCCTTGTGGCCCGGCTGCTGCGCATTTAGGCCTTCCGGGGTGATTGCCGGACAGTCCCTGTATACGGGTTCGCTCTGGTGGTCTCCCTGGGGGAGTCCGGTGCGTGGCCCCGGGAATTCCCTTCGCTCCGTTTCGGGAAGGTATTGTGTGTATTTGTACCGCTGTGTTTTCCGTTGTGTATCTACCGTGGTTACATATTATAAAATATCTTGTACCAAGAACTCGTCTCTGATTGTCATTGCCCTACGCTATCGAAATCCTCAGAACATACAATAGTATTACATTATACTCAGGCCATAGGAGGATTTCGCTGGGGCAATGACTGAGACACGAGTAGACCAGCTCTTCTCCATGATTAACTCCCTGCAGCAGGAGATGGAGGCGGTGCAGAATAAACTTAGAGATGTGGAGGCACAGCTGGGTCATGATCACCAGGTACTGGGTCCGGCTATACAGGATTTGCAAGTCAGAGTGGAGGCTCAGGAAGCCGTCCCCGCTACGTCCGTATCAGCTGCCGGTATGCCTAGGTTACCCCCATTCCGTTTAAATGGTGATCGTAGTCAGTTTCGTGGATTTGTTAACCAATGTATACTGTTTTTCGATGTACATTCTGATTATTACCGTTCTGATCGGTCAAAGGTGTTATGTATCATCATGTTATTAACCTCACGAGCACTGGCTTGGGCTAATCCCATGATAGAGAATCGGGACATCCGTTTGAATCACCTGGATGACTTTCTGAACGCAATGGCGCAAATGTTTGATGATCCGAATCGCCGTGCTACCGCTGAAGCGGCTCTCCTTTCCTTACGTCAGGGAAAGCGTTCTGTCGTTGAATACGCCACTGAGTTCAAGAGGTTAGTGGTAGACACCGATTGGGGAAACAATGCCTTATTGTCTGTTTTCAGAAAAGGTTTGTTCGGTACCATCAAGGACGAGTTAGCCCGTTCCGAATCTCCAGGGGATTTCGAACTGTTTCTCCAGCACTGTGTGCGCATTGATACCCGTTTGACGGAACGTAGACAGGAAAAATGGGCAGCTGTAAACCGTGTAAACAATATTGCGTTTCCTTCCAGAGAACCCGCTCTCCGGACGCCACGGGAGGCCGAGGACGTACCTATGCAAGTGGACTCTCTGCAAAAACGAGAGACCAACGAACGGCGTGAACACCGGCTCCGTGAGCGTTTGTGTTTCTATTGCGGTCAATCGGACCATTTCTTGATCGACTGCCCGAAACGTCCAAATCGCCCAAATAAGGTATTGGCAGCCATGGCAGAGTGTGACAACACGGACGCAGAGTCCGATATCTCTGAGGCAAGTGGACACTTGGATGCGGTATTTCCCTTGACGGCAATGTCCACCTCACCGAAGGACTCAGAGGGGAAATACACCCATTGCTCACTCCCTATTCAGATCCGTTGGGAGGGACAGCTAATTCCTACCTCTGCAATGATAGACTCTGGGGCAGGGGGAAATTTCATGGACTCTTCCTTTGCCAGGAAACACGGTATCCGGACTCAGCAAAGATCCTCACCGGTTACCATGGAGACGGTAGACGGATCTCCGTTAATCTCTGGACCAGTGGATCGGGAAACAGTACCGCTCGAATGCGTGATGAAGCCAGGTCAGCAGGGGACCCTTGTTTTCATGATAATTTCTTCTTTTCATTTTCCGATTATTTTAGGTATTCCGTGGCTACGGTCTACAAATCCCGTCATCGATTGGGAGACTAAAGAAATATCCTTCCCACCGCAGAGTGGTCCGACCATTTGTCCAACTGTTCCGGTTCCAGTAACATCAAATACGGAGGGCACTGTACAGGTACCTGTTTTACCCCCGGTTTACCGTGACTTCGCTGATATATGCGACAAAAGAAAAGCTGATCGGCTTCCCCCGCATAGACCGTATGATTGCCCCATAGACTTACTCCCAGGGGCGGAGATTCCGTTTGGTCATGTCTACCCGTTGGCGGCACCTGAGCTAGAAGCACTAAAAGAGTATATTGATGAAAGCCTAGCCAAGGGATTTATTCGTCCGTCTACCTCACCCGCAGGGGCACCCATCTTTTTCGTGAAAAAGAAGGAGGGGACTCTGAGACCCTGTATTGACTACCGGGAACTGAATAAGATAACCATCCGGAACCGGTATCCGTTACCGTTGATTCCTGAGCTATTGGAGAGGGTCCAACAGGCAAAAATATTCACCAAATTAGACCTCCGTGGGGCATATAATCTGCTTCGTATACGTCCCGGAGATGAGTGGAAGACCGCGTTCCGATGTCGGTACGGACATTTTGAGTACCTAGTGATGCCTTTTGGACTTTGTAACGCTCCCGCGGCATTTCAACATCTAGTTAACGATATTTTTAGGGATATCATGGACCAATTCATGGTGATCTATCTGGACGATATCCTAATCTTTTCTGATTCTCTACAGGAACACCAGGAGCACGTTAAGACCGTACTGACCCGTCTGAGGGATAACCACCTGTACATTAAACTGGAGAAATGCGAGTTCCACTGCTCACAAATACAATTCTTAGGTTATGTCATCTCTCCTCAGGGACTGAACATGGAATCTAGCAAGATACAAGCCATTCTAGACTGGCCGGAACCGGGAAACATCAAAGAGGTACAACGCTTTGTCGGTTTTGCCAACTTTTACCGACGCTTTATCCGTAACTTTTCAGAGATTGTTCGTCCCATCACTCTGTTAACCAAGAAAGGACAGAAGTTTGTGTGGTCCGCCCAGGCCCAGGAAGCATTCCATCGTCTCAAGTTATGTTTTACCTCAGCGCCGATATTGGTACATCCGAATCCCGCACTTCCCTTTATCGTGGAGGTCGACGCTTCCGACCATGCATTAGGGGCCATTCTTTCTCAAAGGACCGGGGACAAGAGTCTCTTGCATCCGTGTGCCTTCTTTTCCCGCCGGTTGTCCCCTGCAGAAAGGAACTATGACATTGCGGACAAGGAATTATTGGCGATTATTTCCGCTTTCAAGGAATGGAGACACCACTTACAGGGAGCCGCGCAGCAAGTGATAGTACTCACAGATCATCGTAATCTGGAATTTCTTAAGTCTGCCAGGTGCCTGTCTCCACGGCAAGCCCGTTGGAGCCTATTTCTTAACCAATTCAATTTTATCGTTACATACCGTCCAGGTTCACGTAATGGGAAAGCCGATGCCTTGTCCCGAATCCACGCCATGGACTCCGTGCCTGGAACCCCGTCTCAGACCGTGTTATCGGATGCCAATTTCGTTGGAGTAATCCAGGACCAGGACTTGTGGAAGGACATCAAGCTGGCCTATGATGGTGACGTATTTCTTGCTGCCCCCCCGAATGATGTAACTCTTGTTCTTCGGAATGGTGTGTGGTTGAGAGAGCGACGCATTTATGTCCCGGAGGCCGTAAGACTTCGGGTTCTCAAATTGGTCCATGACTCCGTGTTGGCTGGTCATAGGGGGGTACTGAAGACGCAGGAATTTCTGAGCCGTTTTTTCTGGTGGCCTACCTGTTTAAAGGATGTGAAAGACTATGTCCACTCATGTGTGGTTTGTGCCCGGTGCAAGGTCCCTCGTGTGGCTCCTACGGGACTCCTCCAACCGTTACCCGTGCCATCTCGCCCTTGGGGGTCTATCTCCATGGATTTTATTGTGGCGTTGCCAGTCTCAGGCGGGCACAATACCATTTTAGTGGTGGTGGATCGATTGACTAAAGCTGCTCACTTCATTCCGTGTACCGGTCTTCCCTCAGCCGCAGAGACAGTGGATTTGGTTATCCAGAACGTATTCCGATTGCATGGGGTACCAGACGAGATCATCTCTGACCGGGGCGTGCAGTTCACGTCTAGATTCTGGAAGGGGTTTTGTACGGCACTCCAGATTGATGTCTGTTTGTCTTCTGCATACCATCCTCAGACAAATGGGCAGACCGAACGGACGAATCAAACCCTGGAACAATACCTTCGATGTTATGTCAGCCATCTCCAAGACGATTGGTTGAAGATGCTTCCGTTGGCGGAGTTCTCATATAACAACACTCAGAGCAGCTCCACTAAGGTAACGCCCTTTTTCGCTAACCTGGGTTACCATCCGACTGTTTTGCCTAGGTCACCGGTTGCGGTTTCGGTGCCAGCGGTGGAGGACAGATTGATAGAACTACAACAAAATCTGGAGGTTCTAAAGGATACTGTGGCTACGGCCCAGGAGCGTTACACGAGGTCGGCAGACACTCACCGGAAACCGGCACCCATGTACAAGGTAGGGGACTCTGTATGGTTATCCACCAAAAACCTGAGATTGGGTGTTCCTTCGCAGAAGCTGGGACAGAAATTCATCGGTCCGTTTAAGATCACCGGGATCGTGAGCCCTGTGGCCTGTCGGCTACGGTTACCGCACCATCTAAAGGTACACCCGGTCTTTCATGTGTCTCTCCTCAAACCCGTTTCCCCTAATACGTTTCATGGTCGTGTTGTGCCTCCTCCTCCGCCTGTGATGGTCGACGGCGAGGAGCAGTTCGTGGTTGAGGACATTATTGACTCCCGGCTCCATCGTCGTCGGCTTCAGTATCTGGTACGTTGGCAGGGGTACGCCCCCGAGGACGATTCCTGGGAACCGGTGGGTAACATTCGGGCACCCCGGAAGATTGCTCAGTTTCATCAACGTTTCCCGAACAAGCCAGGCCCTGATCCGTCCTGAGGCCGTCTCTGGGGGGGGAGTAATGTCAGGTTTCCAGGTTTTCCAGTTCTCTTTTGAATGAGCTTGCCCTCGGTTAACATGGAGTTTACTGTTCTGTTGCCCTACTTCCTGTCCAGCTGCTTAAAAGGCCGCCTCTAAGTCTAGTCCAGTGCCTGAGTATACTGCTTGCTGTGTGCTCCTGCTTTGCTGCTGCTAATCCTGATTGCCTTTGGATCCTCCTAAAGACTACCGACCGACCGACTCTGGACCTTACCCGGTTTCTCAAAGCTGTGCCCGGATTCCGTCTGCCATCTTCGGTCAGCACTCTGCCCGGTTCTCTCTGGTTCGTAACCACTCTGGACAATCATCCCGTACGGACACTCCTGGACTTTTACCGCTTGCCCCTTGTGTCCCGGCTGCTGCGCATTTAGGCCTTCCGGGGTGATTGCCGGACAGTCCCTGTATAGGGGTTCGCTCTGGTGGTCTCCCTGGGGGAGTCCGGTGCGTGGCCCCGGGAATTCCCTTCGCTCCGTTTCGGGAAGGTATTTTGTGTATTTATACCGCTGTGTTTTCCGTTGTGTATCTACCGTGGTTACATATTATAAAAGATCTTGTACCAAGAACTCGTCTCTGATTGTCATTGCCCTACGCTATCGAAATCCTCAGAACATATATAAGTATTACAATATCTGTATGGAGGTGGATGAGCGTGGTTATATACAGACAGATGTCTATAGAAAACATACAGCAGTTAATTCACTGCTACACGCCTCCTCCGCCCACAATAAATCCACAATTAAAGCCATCCTGGTTGGACAGTTCTTCAGAACGAAGCGGATCTGCTCCATGGTCAGCAAATTTGAGCATCAGACTTAGGATCTAAGATAGAGATTTTTACAACGGGGCTATGGCCGTCATAGCATCAAGCATGGCTATGATAGAGCTCAAGGTACCTGTCTCGTCCCCACCAGAGTCCACTCCTGCGACTTCTGTTTCGATTACCAGGTGGCGCCGTGTTCCCGCCATGGACTGTGCTGGTGATAGGAGAGGAGTCAGTGCCATTGGCGCTGGTGGGTGAAGACTCCTCCACTAAGCTGGGTTTCTCTGAGACCTGGAGTACCACTGGCTGACTGTAGGTGGCATATGTCTTCCAGCTGAAGTTGCCACAATTCAGGTACAGCCAATGGGAAGACACTACACCCTTCCAATTTTCCCGTATATTTGCTGGCCACTGACAGAGATAGTTTTGTATTCCTGCTAGTGTCTGTCCTGTCTATTGATCCTTGTGTTTTGACCTCTGCCTGTTCTCCAACTACTCTGCTGCCTGCTGTTTTTGTACCTCCCTGCCATCTCCGGTTTTGACCTCTGCCTGATTTCCTGACTACACTCTTGCCTGCTGATTTTGTCCTTTTTTGTGCCTCCTGGTTTGGAACCTTCCTGACAACCACTCTTTCCTGGATTGCAGCCTTCCATAGATAGCAATCTCCTGGACCTTGTGTAATTCCAAATCCCTGTACAGGGGTTAGAGGGTTTCAGGGTTCTTGAGGTCCTGTCGATTTGATGGCTAGCCCTAGTCTGTCCGTGACAGTCATCCTGAGTCTGTGGTCAAGGGCAGACTTTACAGTAGCCCCCGCCATCGGCTGTTACAGTCATTTGTGGTCAAAAATAAAAAAAACATCAAAATGATGGGGAGATCAGGGTTATCTCTACTTTTAATACAGAATGGGAAACCATGAGGTCTATAATGTGCTAACACTGGTCGATCCTCAAGACTGAGCCATCATCCGGCTTAAAGGAATGTCTTAGCTTTTCAGCTTTTCTGTAACATACTTGCATCATTTTTTACATTATTATGTTCCAGACCCATATTTTGCTTTTAGTTGTGTTATATATTTTAAGTTATGCGTTCACTTATGGGATATATGTTTTCTGTTTTTCAACAGTGCGTATTTCTATCAATGGATCTGTTATGAACATTTAGATAGTATTACATCATACAACTATATAATTTCGGAACAATTGCACTCCAGCTGACGTGTGGCTTGATCATTTGTGCATATGATATACCCATTTATGACACTGATTTGTGGACAACTCGACTTATTAGAGTTGTAATTATGATAATTAACTATGAAATATTTTGTGCTATCTGTATTGAAATATATTAATTGAATTCTCTGTATAATGTTCACATTACCTGCCTTGTTATTGCTGGGTGCATTGTCTTTGGGTGTTTCTCCTTTTCTCAACCCTGTGATTGATGTAAGCATGCGCCCGATCTCTGATCCTCGCTGTGTCCTCAGTGGCGTCTCTTAGCCCTTACGTGCAGTGGCGACCTTGCTGGCCGCTTTGAGCATGTGTGGGCATTTGACGCCGGCTCAGGACATACACGATGGCTGCCGCATGAGCGCATGCGCCGATTATTCATGGGGCAAGACAACCCCCATCACCCAGGAGATTTAAGGTTCTGCACTGTTTGCAGAAACTATCCCCATGAATAAGCGGTAATACAGACATGTGAAACGTGCGTTGTATTACAGACATGCGAAACGCGCTTCGGGGGTCCTATCCTGGAGTCCGGATCTGTCTTTCTTTGGGCTGGCACTTGCATTTTGACTGGTTATGTTCATACATCTATTTTGCAATTTCTCATTGTCGCTCATAGTGATGCCTGATGGTACGCATTGTGCACTGCTGCATTTGATTAGCTTATCACTATCGGGTGCTGCTATATAGACTCTGCAGTCCTTAGTATTGACAGATTTTTTTACCTGTCGTTTCTTATTGATGTATTGTCACATGATTATGCCTTGCTATATCTCTTTTTAAATGTGTCCTTTTTGTATCTAATAAAATTAGTTCTATAATGACCAACAAACTCCTGGTTGTCCTGTTTAAATACTATTTATGGAGTGGTTGTTTTGATGTGCTGGTTTGAGCTGATGCTGTCATCTCACGGTAGCAATATATTTTTTGATCTGTGCTTAATGGATAAATGGTGTCACCTCCACCTCAAAAACAGCTCTAGAATTCGACCTTTTCTCTGTTGCTGTTATTCATTCTTGTCTGCACTATTGCAACTCTCTACTAATCGCTTTCCCTTTTACTAATCCCTGCCCTCTCCAACCCATCCTGAATACAGCAATCAGGATCATTTTCCTCTCCAACTGCTACACCGATGCCTCCACCCTGTGCCAGTCATTCCACTGGTTACCCATCTGTTACAGAGTCCAATATAAACTTATCACTCTCACCAATAAAGTAATTCCAGTTCGGCACAGCCCTACATCTTCTCTATCTTGTCTTTCTATCACCCTACACGTGCCCTCTGTTATGCTAATGACCCAAGACTGACATCCTCTATAATCCAAATATCCCCCTCCTGTCTCCAAAACGTCTCGCGAGCTGTACCAATTCTCTGAAATATACAACCATCAGATCACTTGTGTGGGGGGGTGAACTGTTCTTAATTAGGCCAGACGTATTGTTCCTTTGTTCAGTAAATCAAGAGAAGTTAGCCATTGTTTTATGTCAGAATGACTGGAGCCCTATTGTGGATTACCTGCTAAATGTGGATTGCCTCAGCCCCTTTGACCACATCAATCAGAAGAAAATTATGCAGTTGGATTGAACTAGCAGCCAATGTGAGAACTGCCATCAATCCTGTAAGACACAATACCCTGAAATGAGAACTGAGGGATATAAAAGGCCTTGCTCCTGTCTCATTCATTCTACAGGACTTCAGCCTAGGAGCCATAGTTCCAGCTGGAGGATCACACAACTGCTTTACTGCTCAACACTGAGCATTCACTTAGAGAACCTAGGTTGGGACACTTTGGTCGCTTGACTACATATCTTGATGTGCTCGGTCAGCTTTCTAAGCTTGCCACTATCTTCTCTCAGTGGGTGCCCGGCAAAAGCGGGGTGCTGCTGTCTGTGAAGCTGGCCCTGGAAACCCCGAAGTGGTTAAGATTCTAATCCCAGAGCATCAACAGTGCCCCTATAACAAAGTGAACTATAGTGCTACTATAACAGACCATCCACAGTGCCCTTATATCGGACCAATGATCTATTATTTATCTATAATTCTATCAATCTATTCTATCCCTCTATCTATTATCTATTTATCTATCTATATTCATCTATCTATCTATCTATCTATCCCTTTATCTATCTATTCCTTTATCTATCTATCCCTTTATCTATCTATCTATTATCTATATATCCTTCTATCTACAGTTAGGTCCAGAAATATTTGGACAGTGACACAATTTTCGCATGCCACCACATTGGATTTGAAATGAAACCTCTACAACAGAATTCAAGTGCAGATTGTAACGTTTAATTTGAAAGTTTGAATAAAAATATCTGATAGAAATTGTAGGAATTGTCACATTTCATTACAAACACTCCACATTTTAGGAGGTTAAAAGTAATTGGACAAATAAACCAAACCCAAACAAAATATTTTTATTTTCAATATTTTGTTGCGAATCCTTTGGAGGCAATCACTGCCTTAAGTCTGGAACCCATGGACATCACCAAACGTTGGGTTTCCTCCTTCTTAATGCTTTGCCAGGCCTTTACAGCCGCAGCCTTCAGGTCTTGCTTGTTTGTGGGTCTTTCCGTCTTAAGTCTGGATTTGAGCAAGTGAAATGCATGCTCAATTGGGTTAAGATCTGGTGATTGACTTGGCCATTGCAGAATGTTCCACTTTTTTGCACTCATGAACTCCTGGGTAGCTTTGGCTGTATGCTTGGGGTCATTGTCCATCTGTACTATGAAGCGCCGTCCGATCAACTTTGCGGCATTTGGCTGAATTTGGGCTGAAAGTATATCCCGGTACACTTCAGAATTCATCCGGCTACTCTTGTCTGCTGTTATGTCATCAATAAACACAAGTGACCCAGTGCCATTGAAAGCCATGCATGCCCATGCCATCACGTTGCCTCCACCATGTTTTACAGAGGATGTGGTGTGCCTTGGATCATGTGCCGTTCCCTTTCTTCTCCAAACTTTTTTCTTCCCATCATTCTGGTACAGGTTGATCTTTGTCTCATCTGTCCATAGAATACTTTTCCAGAACTGAGCTGGCTTCATGAGGTGTTTTTCAGCAAATTTAACTCTGGCCTGTCTATTTTTGGAATTGATGAATGGTTTGCATCTAGATGTGAACCCTTTGTATTTACTTTCATGGAGTCTTCTCTTTACTGGTGACTTAGAGACAGATACACCTACTTCACTGAGAGTGTTCTGGACTTCAGTTGATGTTGTGAACCGGTTCTTCTTCACCAAAGAAAGTATGCGGCGATCATCCACCACTGTTGTCATCCGTGGACGCCCAGGCCTTTTTGAGTTCCCAAGCTCACCAGTCAATTCCTTTTTTCTCACAATGTACCCGACTGTTGATTTTGCTACTCCAAGCATGTCTGCTATCTCTCTGATGGATTTTTTCTTTTTTTTCAGCCTCAGGATGTTCTGCTTCACCTCAATTGAGAGTTCCTTAGACCGCATGTTGTCTGGTCACAGCAACAGCTTCCAAATGCAAAACCACACACCTGTAATCAACCCCAGACCTTTTAACTACTTCATTAATTACAGGTTAATGAGGGAGACGCCTTCAGAGTTAATTGCAGCCCTTAGAGTCCCTTGTCCAATTACTTTTGGTCCCTTGAAAAAGAGGAGGCTATGCATTACAGAGCTATGATTCCTAAACCCTTTCTCCGATTTGGATGTGAAAACTCTCATATTGCAGCTGGGAGTGTGCACTTTCAGCCCATATTATATATATAATTGTATTTCTGAACATGTTTTTGTAAACAGCTAAAATAACAAAACTTGTGTCACTGTCCAAATATTTCTGGACCTAACTGTATCTATCTATCTATCTATCTATCTATCTGTCACGGGCGGAGGAGGGGACGCTGCGCTCTCCCACTGCTCGGGTCCGGACGCTGCTGCTGCTGCTGCTGCTCGGCGGTGGCTCAAGTGGTGGGCCGGATCCCAGGGACTCGAGCGGCGTTCCTCGCCCGTGAGTGAAAAGGGGGGAATTGATTGTGGGGATTTGATATTGTCCGTGACGCCACCCATGGTTGTGGTGAAGTTGGTGACACCACCGCTGCTCTGGACGGGGATCCCGGGAGCGATGACTGGGAGCAGCTTGGATGTTGGTTCTCCCCTCCGTGGGTAGGGGGGTTGGTTGTCCCGGGGTTCGGTAATGGGGTAGGGATGGTTGACAGGCGGGTTACGGGGCCTGGTGAGGTGCAGGGTCGCGGGGGCAGCGCTGTGCCGCACGGCACGGTGGTACTCACTCAGCCAATGATGAACACAGAGTCTCCGGTAAAACACACGGCTGGATGGACTGGTCCCACAGACGGCTGCGGTGTTTCTCCTCCCGGCAGGTTGATGGTGACTGCCTTTCCCTGCACCTGTGTAGTGTGTACGGTTCCAATGGGTTCCCACCGGTAACCCGCTCCCCAGCTTGGATATGAGCTGAAGGAGCCCCTTTTGCCCTCAGGCTCTGGCCCTGGGAACTTTAGCCTTGGCGGTGACTGTGTTTCCCTCTCGGTTGGACTGTTGCCTTCTGTCGGGACTTGGCTGCTGGAAAACCCAGGAGGTTCCCTTCGCTAACGGATTTGACAAATTGCATGGCGACTCCTAGCCTTGACGGGGTCCGTAAGCCCCTGCCGGATGGTGCTGGCTTCTCTTTGCGTACCGGTCCGGTACCGCCGGGCCACCGCCCGTCCACGGTCCTTACGGCTAGCTCCAATAGGCCTCTCCTGCAGACGGTCACCACCGTCTGCCAACCTTGCTGTTTGTGCCCGGGCCACACACCCGGACACGGTCAGTCTCCTCCTTTACCACCTCACTCTTCAACTCCTAAACTGATCTGAAAACTGTCCTTCCTTTTCCCACCTCCAGGACTGTGAACTCCTCGGTGGGCGGGACCAACTGCCTGGCTCACCCCCTGGAGGAAGGCAACAAGGGTTTTATCTGACTTAGGTGTGCCTGACCGGGAGTGTGGGGTGTGTTGGTGTTGTTATCTGTGGCCCCTGGCTTGTCCAGGGCGCCACACATCCATCTATCTATCTATCTATCTATCCCTCTATCTATCCCTCTATCTATCTATCTATCTATCTATCCCTCTATCTATCTATCTATCTATCTATCTATCTATCTATCTATCTATCTATCCCTCTATCTATCTATCTATCTATCTATCCCTCTATCTATCTATCCCTCTATCTATCTATCCCTCTATCTATCTATCCCTCTATCTATCTATCCCTCTATCTATCTATCTATCTATCTATCTATCTATCTATCTATCTATCTATCTATCTATCCCTCTATCTATCTATCCCTCTATCTATCTATCCCTCTATCCCTCTATCTATCTATCTATCCCTCTATCTATCTATCTATCTATCTATCTATCTATCCTTCTACCTATCTATCAATCCCTCTATCTATCTATCTATCTATCTATCTATCTATCCCTCTATCTATCCCTCTATCTATCTATCTATCTATCCCTCTATCTATCTATCTATCTATCTATCTATCCCTCTATCTATCCCTCTATCTATCCATCTATCTATCTATCCCTCTATCTATCTATCTCTCTATCTCTCTATCTATCTCTCTATCTATCTATCCCTCTATCTATCTATGTATCCCTCTATCTATCTATCTATCTATCTATCCCTCTATCTATCTATCTATCTATCTATCTATCCCTCTATCTATCTATCTATCTATCTATCTATCTATCTATCTATCTATCCCTCTATCTATCTATCTCTCTATCTAGCTATCTATCTATCTATCTATCTATCCCTCTATCTATCCCTCTATCTATCCATCTATCTATCTATATATCCCTCTATCTATCTATCTATCTCTCTATCTATCTATCCATCCATCCATCCATCCATCCATCCATCTATCTATCTATCTATCTATCTATCTATATATCCCTCTATCTATCTATCTATCTATCCCTCTATCTATCTATGTATCCATCTATCTATCTATCTATCTATCTATCTATCCCTCTATCTATCCCTCTATCTATCTATCCCTCTATCTATCCCTCTATCTATCTATCTATCTATCTATCTATCCCTCTATCTATCTATCTATCTATCTATCCCTCTATCTATCTATCCTTCTATCTATCTATCTATCAAATCAAATCAAATCAAATAAGCTTTATTGGCAGGACCAAATACAAATTAGTTTTGCCAAAGCAGGTGTACATTAGGGGCTGGGGCTGTGGGGATGGTGGGTGGGGACTGTAGGAAGGATGGATGGGGCACATCCAGGGTGGGCACTTCCAGGGTGGGGACTGTGGGGGCACTTCTAGGATGGGGGCTATGGAAGTCCATGGCTTATGATGGGACGTATCCAGGGTGGGGATTGGGGGGCCACATCTGGGATGGGGGGCTATGGAAGTCCATGACTTATCATAGTTCTCTTTCTGGAAGTCTATGACATTCGCTCACATACCGCGCTGCTATCTCCACTGCGCTCTCTTCTTCCCCCAGCAGGATATATATTTTCTCTTCCTCCTTCATGGAGCTGAAGTCCGGGAAGAGATGGGAGAGTCTCCTGAAGTGAGTGTCCCTCACTGCTGAGTACTTGGTGCAGTGTAGCAGGAAGTGGGTTTCATCCTCCAGGGCCTCCAGGTCACAGTGTTGGCACAGTCTGACCTCCCTTGGCTTGTGGCTCTGCTTGTGTCGGCCGGATTCGATGGCTAGACTGTGGGCACTGAGTCTATATCGGCTCAGGGTCCTGCGGTCTCTGGGGTCCGGGAGTTTTTCCAGATATGGGGCCAGTCTGTAGTCTCTCTGTAGTCTCTGGTACGTGGTCAGTTTCTGTGAGGTGTTGATGTCGGTCCTCCAGTCACTGACATACCTCTCCTGGCCCTCGTCTACCATCTTCCTGATTCTGGTTCTTGTCAGGCTGCTGTGATTGGTTATTTTGTCCAGTTGGGTTTGGGAGAGCTGTGCCAGGGGTCCTGGTTCATCTGGCCCACGTATATATATCAGAGCTTTGTGGTGATGGGAGCTTGGATTGCTACTCTGTAGGTGAGCCTGAAATGATAGTGACCTCTTCAGAGCTGCTAGGTGTAGAGGGAATCTGCCCAGCTCGGCTCGACAGGCGCTGTTGGAGGTGCTTCGATGGACCTGGAGAAGGTGCTTACAGAATTCCAGGTGGAATATTTCTGTTGGGCTGGAATCCCACCTTGACCAATCTGGGTAAGTGTGAGGGCCCCAGACTTTGCTGCCGTACAGGAGGATTGGGGCAATGATGGAATCGAAGATTTTTAGCCAGACCCTCACTGGTGGCTTCAGATGATACAATTTCCTTCGGATGGCATAAAAGGTTTTGCAGGCCTTGTTTTTCAGGGTCTCTATGGCTTGTTTGAAGCTCCCTGACTGGTGAATTTCCAGGCCCAAGTAGGTGTATTTGTCTGTTCCTGTTAGAGTGCAGCCGTTTACGACAAATGAAGGATGCTGGTCAAATCTTCTTTTTCTCTTCTGGAACACCATGATGTTGGTTTTCTTTAGATTGATCGGTAGTGCCCATGTGGAGCTGAATTTCTCCAAAATTTGTAGGTTGTCTTGGAGACCTTTCTCGGTTGGTGACACCAGCAGTAGGTCTATCTATCTATCTATCTATCTATCTATCTATCCCTCTATCTATCTATCCCTCTATCTATCTATCTATCTATCCCTCTATCCCTCTATCTATCCCTCTATCTATCTATCTATCTATCTATCCCTCTATCTATCTATCTGTGTCGCCCTGGGCAAGCCAGGGGTCACAGGTCACAACACCACCACACCCCACACCCCAGGTAGGCACACCTAAGCTGAACCAAAAATCCTTGTTGCCTTCCTCCAGGAGTCTGATGATGCACACCAGGGGGTGGGCCAGGCGGTTGGCTCCGCCCACCAAGGAGCTCGCAGCTCTGGAGGCAGGAAGTGTCAGGCAGATTAGCCCAGGCAGGGCTCGAGTGTAGATAGCCCCGGGCAGGGGAAGAGTGAAGTCCAGTGAAGGGCTAGAGTAAACAACCAAGAAGTGAAAGTGGAGGAAAGAAAAGGAGTAAAGGAGGAAAGCAAGAAGTGGTGACAGAGCAGAGAGTGTGCAACGCCTGAGAGCCCAGCTTTGTGTAGGGCCAGAACAGCAAGGTCAGCGACGGCGGTGACTGTCCGGAGGGGGACCGTTTGGAAGTTCCTGGAAGGACCCCGTTGGCTGTGTGCCCGGTGGTTTGGAGCAGTGTTCCGAAAGACAGTCAGCACCAGGGCAGGGGCCTCTCGGACCCCGGCAAGGCTAGGAGTCGCCCAATTTGCCGAATCCGTCAGTGAAGGGGACGTAGATTCCCCCAACAACCAAGTCCCGATTGAAGGCAACAGTCCAACCTGTACAACAGAGGCACCGCCACCGCCAGGGCACCAGTCTCGGAGGGCCAGCGCCTGCGGGCAAAGTGTAGTGCTCCTCCGGCCCAGCTTGAAGCCGGGGAGCGGGTTACCGGTGGGGACCCATCGCAACCATCCGTACATACAGGTGCAAGGAAGAGGGACATCACCGTCACCTACCGGGGAAGCAAAGCAGCCGTCTGTGGGACCGTCCTACCAGCCGTTTGGTTTACCGTACAAACTGTGTCCAAGTCTCAGGCTGAGTGAGTACCACAGTGCCGCAAGGCACAGCGCTGCCCCCGCGTCCCTGCGCCCACCAAGCCCTGCACCTCCCAAGCCATCACCGGGCCCCGGGATCACCAACCCCTACCCACGGAGGGGCAACACAACACCTGGCTGCTCCCCATTACCATCCCCGGGATCCCCGCATTGAGCAGCGGTGGTGCTACACATCACCACAACTGTGGGTGGCGTCACGGACATTATCCCAACATCCCAAAACCCCCCTTTCACTCACGGGCGAGGAGTGTCGCTCGAGAAACCCCGGGATCCGGCCCACCGCTCGAGCCACCACTGAGCAGCTGCCGGACCCGAGCAGAAGGGGTGAGCGCGGTGTGCTGACACCCTCCTCCCCGCCCGCGACAACTTGGCGTCATGAACAGGATCTTACCGCTCTGCCGTCTGGTAGAGGTGCGCCTTGTTACCGCCGGAGGTATCCGGCAGAAAAATTTCAGAAGCCGCCATCTTTGGCGCGAAAAGTTCCCGCTCGAGCGTCTTCTCGAGCAGTAGAGGCGCGAAGGCCAAAACCCCGCCCCGAGAGAGGAGGGGCCGAAAAGAGCTAAGGGGGACGCGATGGCGGCCGGCCGCATGTAGCTGCGGCTATAAAAGCAGGGACGCCAGGACTCTGCAAACATCCCGTTCCTGGAAGAAAGAGAGAAAGCCAGCATGTGGATGCCGTCCCGCGACACCGTACCCCCCGCGCCTGGAACCGCGGCGTGGGTGGAGATCCGGACCGCGCAGCTCTACCAACGGCTGCAGGTAAAGATGCAGCTCCTCATGGAGGAGTGGGAGGCCGACATGGCGGACGTTGTAGCCACCGTGCGGAGACGCGAGGAGGAAGCGGAGAAAGGGAGGGTGAGTGACCCACGTCCCGACGCCCTTGAGGGGCCGGTCATCGCGGCTGTGGGGCCCGGTCCAAGCCCTCTCCCTTCGCTGCCTCCCCCGCCACCCATTCCGGAGGCCGTGACCCCGTCACTAGGCCTGCTACCACCGCAACCGGTAGCAGTACCCAGCGTCCCCGCCCAAGCGGGCCAACCTGTAGCCGGAGTCCGCAGCAAGTCAGCGGTGTTGCCGTGGAAGACTCCGAAGACCGAACCGGAGGCATCCCCTGAGAAACTCCCCGAGCCGGAGCCGATGACCCGCTCCGGGCCGAAGGCCCAGCAGCGGAAAGCCCCTAGGCCCATCCCCCACACCTCGGCTGAGGTAGCGCCGGGTTGTTGCTGCAAGGCAGCGCCCAAGGCCAAGACACCGCGGGACATGCCACCCGTAGTCCTGACAGTGGGTAATGTCCAGGATGTCCCGCGGGGCCCGACCCGTGCGCCGGCGCTGGCAGCAGCGCCGTACTGGGATAGGGAGCCGGTACCGCTGGGCCTGGAGATCGCCGAGAGGGAGAGGAAGAAGGCCGAGCTGGTGGCCAGAGCGATCCGGGAGAAAGAGAATCTCCGGCAAGCGACATTCCGTGACCGGGGACCGCTGTACGAGGGACAGGTGAGGCGGTTTGATGTCCGCCGGGGCTACGGGTTCATCTACGAGCCGGGCCTGGAGGCCGAAGTGTTTGTAGCCCGGCGGGACGTACATGCTCACCTGCCCGAAGAACATCCCGGCCGTAACCTGATGCCGGGAGACATTGTGCAGTATACCCGGCACTTTGGGGAGCGAGGGGGGTTTGCGCTGGACGTTAACCTCAGGAGGGGCCCGGAGGCCCGAGCGAGCGCAGACCTCTACCCCTTGCCAGCAGCCCCAGCGCTTGAAGAACCGGAGTAGGGCAATGAATGCCCGTAGCAACGTCCCCGTTGGGACCACCTGCTTGTTTGTGTTTGAAAAGTTTAAAAGTTGAATGATAAGAAGAAAAATGATTACCGAACAGTAACCAGATTTGCTTGTGTGATTAGCAACCGGCTGGAGCCGGCACCGTTGTCCCCGTGGGGACCGTTTAAAAATGCATGGGAACTATCCATGGACAAGCCCGTGAACTTTGCAGGGCAACCACAAACGTTAGTGGCTTGTAAATATGTTGGGTACCGTTACCGTTTCCGCAGTGCCGCCTCCGGAGAGGCAGGTTGGAGGGAGGGCCCTGAGCAGAGCAGGCCAGGGCCCAGCCACCAAAGGGACCGGTGGCTACCCTCTGGAGGGAAGGACAGATCCCGCTCGGGTACCGTGTGCTGGACTGTGGGTCAAGGGGTGCTGCCTGGGCTTTAGGGGCAGCATCATGGCCAGGTTACTTGGGTGGGAGAGAGCGAAAACCGTGACCGTATACCGTTGAAACGTTAAAAGTAAAATGTGCCTCCCGTCTTGGGAAGAAGTTATAAAAAAAATGTCATTTATTGTTTGTTTAACCCTGTTATCCCCTTTTTACAGAAAAATAAAACCGGTGTAGGACGGCAGCCCGCGGACGGTCTGCGTTTTGCTAAGGGGGAATGTGTCGCCCTGGGCAAGCCAGGGGTCATAGGTCACAACACCACCACACCCCACACCCCAGGTAGGCACACCTAAGCTGAACCAAAAATCCTTGTTGCCTTCCTCCAGGAGTCTGATGATGCACACCAGGGGGTGGGCCAGGCGGTTGGCTCCGCCCACCAAGGAGCTCGCAGCTCTGGAGGCAGGAAGTGTCAGGCAGATTAGCCCAGGCAGGGCTCGAGTGTAGATAGCCCCGGGCAGGGGAAGAGTGAAGTCCAGTGAAGGGCTAGAGTAAACAACCAAGAAGTGAAAGTGGAGGAAAGAAAAGGAGTAAAGGAGGAAAGCAAGAAGTGGTGACAGAGCAGAGAGTGTGCAACGCCTGAGAGCCCAGCTTTGTGTAGGGCCAGAACAGCAAGGTCAGCGACGGCGGTGACTGTCCGGAGGGGGACCGTTTGGAAGTTCCTGGAAGGACCCCGTTGGCTGTGTGCCCGGTGGTCTGGAGCAGTGTTCCGAAAGACAGTCAGCACCAGGGCAGGGGCCTCTCGGACCCCGGCAAGGCTAGGAGTCGCCCAATTTGCCGAATCCGTCAGTGAAGGGGACGTAGATTCCCCCAACAACCAAGTCCCGATTGAAGGCAACAGTCCAACCTGTACAACAGAGGCACCGCCACCGCCAGGGCACCAGTCTGTGAGGGCCAGCACCTGCGGGCAAAGTGTAGTGCTCCTCCGGCCCAGCTTGAAGCCGGGGAGCGGGTTACCGGTGGGGACCCATCGCAACCATCCGTACATACAGGTGCAAGGAAGAGGGACATCACCGTCACCTACCGGGGAAGCAAAGCAGCCGTCTGTGGGACCGTCCTACCAGCCGTTTGGTTTACCGTACAAACTGTGTCCAAGTCTCAGGCTGAGTGAGTACCACAGTGCCGCAAGGCACAGCGCTGCCCCCGCGTCCCTGCGCCCACCAAGCCCTGCACCTCCCAAGCCATCACCGGGCCCCGGGATCACCAACCCCTACCCACGGAGGGGCAACACAACACCTGGCTGCTCCCCATCACCATCCCCGGGATCCCCGCATTGAGCAGCGGTGGTGCTACACATCACCACAACCGTGGGTGGCGTCACGGACATTATCCCAACATCCCAAAACCCCCCTTTCACTCACGGGCGAGGAGTGTCGCTCGAGAAACTCCGGGATCCGGCCCACCGCTCGAGCCACCACTGAGCAGCTGCCGGACCCGAGCAGAAGGGGTGAGCGCGGTGTGCTGACACCCTCCTCCCCGCCCGCGACATATCTATCTATCTATCTATCCCTCTATCCCTCTATCTATCTATCTATCTATCTATCCCTCTATCTATCTATCTATCTATCTATCCCTCTATCTATCTATCTATCTATCTATCTATCTATCCCTCTATCTATCTATCTATCCCTCTATCTATCTATCTGTCTATCTATCTGTCTATA
>NC_134355.1:671432308-671444808 GCF_048569485.1 Anomaloglossus baeobatrachus | reverse complement strand
GCTGGGGTATGATCGCTGTGACTCTATGGCGCCCCCTGGTGCTGGGGTATGATCGCAGTGACTCTATGGCGCCCCCTGGTGCTGGGGTATGATCGCTGTGACTCCACTTCTCCCCCTGGTGCTGGGGTATGATCGCAGTGACTCTATGGCGCCCCCTGGTACTGGGGTATGATCGCTGTGACTCTATGGCGCCCCCTGGTGCTGGGGTATGATTGCTGTGACTCTATGGCTCCCCCTGGTGCTGGGGTATGATCGCTGTGACTCTATGGCTCCCCCTGGTGCTGGGGTATGATCGCTGTGACTCTATGGCTCCCCCTGGTGCTGGGGTATGATCGCAGTGACTCTATGGCTCCCCCTGGTGCTGGGGTATGATCGCAGTGACTCTATGGCTCCCCCTGGTGCTGGGGTATGATCGCAGTGACTCTATGGCGCTCCCTGGTGCTGGGGTATGATCGCAGTGACTCTATGGCGCCCCCTGGTGCTGGGGTATGATCGCAGTGACTCTATGGCGCCCCCTGGTGCTGGGGTATGATCGCAGTGACTCTATGGCGCCCCCTGGTGCTGGGGTATGATCGCAGTGACTCTATGGCGCCCCCTGGTGCTGGGGTATGATTGCTGTGACTCTATGGCGCCCCCTGGTGGAGGGGTATGATGGCTGTGACTCTATGGTGCCCCCTGGTGCTGGGGTATGATTGTTGTGACTCTATGGCTCCCCCTGGTGCTGGGGTATGATCGCAGTGACTCTGTGGCGCCCCCTGGTGCTGGGGTATGATTGTTGTGACTCTATGGTGCCCCCTGGTGCTGGGGTATGATTGCTGTGACTCTATGGCGCCCCCTGGTGCTGGGGTATGATCGCTGTGACTCTATGGCTCCCCCTGGTGCTGGGGTATGATCGCTGTGACTCTATGGCGCCCCCTGGTGCTGGGGTATGATCGCTGTGACTCTATGGCGCCCCCTGGTGCTGGGGTATGATCGCTGTGACTCTATGGCTCCCCCTGGTGCTGGGGTATGATCGCTGTGACTCTATGGCTCCCCCTGGTGCTGGGGTATGATCGCAGTGACTCTATGGCGCTCCCTGGTGCTGGGGTATGATCGCAGTGACTCTATGGCGCCCCCTGGTGCTGGGGTATGATCGCAGTGACTCTATGGCGCCCCCTGGTGCTGGGGTATGATCGCAGTGACTCTATGGCGCCCCCTGGTGCTGGGGTATGATCGCAGTGACTCTATGGCGCCCCCTGGTGCTGGGGTATGATTGCTGTGACTCTATGGCGCCCCCTGGTGGAGGGGTATGATGGCTGTGACTCTATGGTGCCCCCTGGTGCTGGGGTATGATTGTTGTGACTCTATGGCTCCCCCTGGTGCTGGGGTATGATCGCAGTGACTCTGTGGCGCCCCCTGGTGCTGGGGTATGATTGTTGTGACTCTATGGTGCCCCCTGGTGCTGGGGTATGATCGCTGTGACTCTATGGCGCCCCCTGGTGCTGGGGTATGATCGCTGTGACTCTATGGCGCCCCCTGGTGCTGGGGTATGATCGCAGTGACTCTATGGCGCCCCCTGGTGCTGGGGTATGATCGCTGTGACTCCACTTCTCCCCCTGGTGCTGGGGTATGATCGCAGTGACTCTATGGCGCCCCCTGGTACTGGGGTATGATCGCTGTGACTCTATGGCGCCCCCTGGTGCTGGGGTATGATTGCTGTGACTCTATGGCTCCCCCTGGTGCTGGGGTATGATCGCTGTGACTCTATGGCGCCCCCTGGTGCTGGGGTATGATCGCTGTGACTCTATGGCTCCCCCTGGTGCTGGGGTATGATCGCTGTGACTCTATGGCTCCCCCTGGTGCTGGGGTATGAGCGCTGTGACTCTATGGCTCCCCCTGGTACTGGGGTATGATCGCTGTGACTCTATGGCGCCCCCTGGTGGAGGGGTATGATCGCTGTGACTCTATGGCTCCCCCTGGTGGAGGGGTATGATTGCTGTGACTCTATGGCGCCCCCTGGTGCTGGGGTATGATTGCTGTGACTCTATGGCTCCCCCTGGTGCTGGGGTATGATGGCTGTGACTCTATGGCTCCCCCTGGTGGAGGGGTATGATTGCTGTGACTCTATGGCGCCCCCTGGTGCTGGGGTATGATTGCTGTGACTCTATGGCGCCCCCTGGTGCTGGGGTATGATCGCTGTGACTCTATGGCTCCCCCTGGTGCTGGGGTATGATCGCAGTGACTCTATGGCGCCCCCTGGTGCTGGGGTATGATCGCTGTGACTCTATGGCGCCCCCTGGTGCTGGGGTATGATTGCTGTGACTCTATGGCGCCCCCTGGTGTTGGGGTATGATTGCTGTGACTCTATGGCTCCCCCTGGTGCTGGGGTATGATTGCTGTGACTCTATGGCGCCCCCTGGTGCTGGGGTATGATCGCTGTGACTCTATGGCGCCCCCTGGTGCTGGGGTATGATTGCTGTGACTCTATGGCGCCCCCTGGTGCTGGGGTATGATCGCTGTGACTCTATGGCGCCCCCTGGTGCTGGGGTATGATCGCTGTGACTTTATGGCGCCCCCTGGTGCTGGGGTATGATCGCTGTGACTCTATGGCGCCCCCTGGTGCTGGGGTATGATTGCTGTGACTCTATGGCTCCCCCTGGTGCTGGGGTATGATCGCTGTGACTCTATGGCGCCCCCTGGTGCTGGGGTATGATTGCTGTGACTCTATGGCGCCCCCTGGTGCTGGGGTATGATTGCTGTGACTCTATGGCGCCCCCTGGTGCTGGGGTATGATCGCTGTGACTCTATGGCGCCCCCTGGTGGAGGGGTATGATGGCTGTGACTCTATGGCTCCCCCTGGTGGAGGGGTATGATGGCTGTGACTCTATGGCTCCCCCTGGTGGAGGGGTATGATTGCTGTGACTCTATGGCGCCCCCTGGTGCTGGGGTATGATTGCTGTGACTCTATGGCTCCCCCTGGTGCTGGGGTATGATTGCAGTGACTCTATGGCGCCCCCTGGTGCTGGGGTATGATTGCTGTGACTCTATGGCTCCCCCTGGTGCTGGGGTATGATTGCTCTATGGCTCCCCCTGGTGCTGGGGTATGATTGTTGTGACTCTATGGCGCCCCCTGGTGCTGGGGTATGATTGCTGTGACTCTATGGCTCCCCCTGGTGCTGGGGTATGATTGCTGTGACTCTATGGCGCCCCCTGGTGCTGGGGTATGATTGTTGTGACTCTATGGCGACCCCTGGTGCTGGGGTATGATTGTTGTGACTCTATGGCGCCCCCTGGTGCTGGGGTATGATTGCTGTGACTCTATGGCGCCCCCTGGTGCTGGGGTATGATTGTTGTGACTCTATGGCGCCCCCTGGTGCTGGGGTATGATTGTTGTGACTCTATGGCTCCCCCTGGTGCTGGGGTATGATTGCAGTGACTCTATGGCTCCCCCTGGTGCTGGGGTATGATTGCAGTGACTCTATGGCTCCCCCTGGTGCTGGGGTATGATCGCTGTGACTCTATGGCGCCCCCTGGTGCTGGGGTATGATTGTTGTGACTCTATGGCTCCCCCTGGTGCTGGGGTATGATTGCTGTGACTCTATGGCTCCCCCTGGTGCTGGGGTATGATTGCAGTGACTCTATGGCTCCCCCTGGTGCTGGGGTATGATTGTTGTGACTCTATGGCGCCCCCTGGTGCTGGGGTATGATTGCTGTGACTCTATGGCTCCCCCTGGTGCTGGGGTATGATCGCTGTGACTCTATGGCGCCCCCTGGTGCTGGGGTATGATTGTTGTGACTCTATGGCGACCCCTGGTGCTGGGGTATGATTGTTGTGACTCTATGGCGCCCCCTGGTGCTGGGGTATGATTGCTGTGACTCTATGGCGCCCCCTGGTGCTGGGGTATGATTGTTGTGACTCTATGGCGCCCCCTGGTGCTGGGGTATGATTGTTGTGACTCTATGGCGCCCCCTGGTGCTGGGGTATGATTGTTGTGACTCTATGGCGCCCCCTGGTGCTGGGGTATGATTGTTGTGACTCTATGGCGCCCCCTGGTGCTGGGGTATGATTGTTGTGACTCTATGGCGCCCCCTGGTGCTGGGGTATGATCGCTGTGACTCTATGGCGCCCCCTGGTGCTGGGGTATGATCGCTGTGACTCTATGGCGCCCCCTGGTGCTGGGGTATGATCGCTGTGACTCTATGGCGCCCCCTGGTGCTGGGGTATGATCGCTGTGACTCTATGGCGCCCCCTGGTGCTGGGGTATGATTGTTGTGACTCTATGGCGCCCCCTGGTGCTGGGGTATGATTGTTGTGACTCTATGGCGCCCCCTGGTGCTGGGGTATGATTGTTGTGACTCTATGGCGCCCCCTGGTGCTGGGGTATGATCGCTGTGACTCTATGGCGCCCCCTGGTGCTGGGGTATGATCACAGTGACTCTATGGCGCCCCCTGGTGCTGGGGTATGATTGCTGTGACTCTATGGTGCCCCCTGGTGCTGGGGTATGATTGCAGTGACTCTATGGCTCCCCCTGGTGCTGGGGTATGATCGCTGTGACTCTATGGCGCCCCCTGGTGCTGGGGTATGATCGCAGTGACTCTATGGCGCCCCCTGGTGGTGGGGTATGATCGCTGTGACTCTATGGCGCCCCCTGGTGCTGGGGTATGATCGCTGTGATTCTATGGCTCCCCCTGGTGCTGGGGTATGATCGCTGTGACTCTATGGCGCCCCCTGGTGCTGGGGTATGATTGCTGTGACTCTATGGCGCCCCCTGGTGCTGGGGTATGATCGCTGTGACTCTATGGCGCCCCCTGGTGCTGGGGTATGATTGCTGTGACTCTATGGCGCCCCCTGGTGCTGGGGTATGATCGCAGTGACTCTATGGCGCCCCCTGGTGCTGGGGTATGATCGCTGTGACTTCTGTATATATATGGAATAATCATTATTTCTCTCCACTGATTTACCTGTCACTAAGTCCCCTGCAGTGACGGGGTTAACCCTATATTCCCTGCTGCACAGTGGAGTTTAACCCTCTCTCTGCCGGCTGATCTCCATCATCTGTGCGCCTGCCCCGTGTCCCTACACAACCCCAGATTAGACCCCCGCCAAGTAGATTATGGAGGCGGTCTGATATACTGCAGGCGTGTATGTGATGGGAATCTACAGATTGTATGGCACCACAAATCCCAGCATGGCCTACCTGCCTTAAATTCAGTTTATTACATCATGTTGGTGAAGAGGGGAGGGATCAAAAATAGGGGTACGCTTTCATTTTATCAGCTGAATGCAGACAACTGACCAGTGATCTGATTATTTATTTTTATTTTATTTTTTTTTTGTTTTTTCTTTTAGATGGGTTTGTGGTCAGTAACATTTGAATGGGGCGCTTTTTTTTTTTTTTTTTTTTTCTAGTCACAGCGCCACTCTTGTAAATTGGCCTTGTCAGGTATTGCAGCTGTCAGCACGTTTTGCCTGGGTCATGAAAGTCAATATTCTGCATAAACTCGTACAGTCCATGTTATTTGCTTTCGATGGGTACAGCTCTTGTGCTGCAAAACGTCCCCGCGCCCCTTGTCAGAATACTTTATACAATCAATAAGCCGATTTCTTAGAGCAGGGCCCCTGATTTATCGAAATGAGATCACACTGCAATATGGCAATAAGGCAACCTGTGGATGAGTGGTGTTGTCCCTGCTGCTACCGTCGCCGGGGTTGTGTGGGGGGGCTGTTGTCCCTGCTGCTACCGTCGCCGGGGTTGTGTGGGGGGCTGTTGTCCCTGCTGCTACCGTCGCCGGGGTTGTGTGGGGGGCTGTTGTCCCTGCTGCTGCCGCCGCCGGGGTTGTGTGGGGGGCTGTTGTCCCTGCTGCTACCGTCGCCGGGGTTGTGTGGGGGGCTGTTGTCCCTGCTGCTACCGTCGCCGGGGTTGTGTGGGGGGGCTGTTGTCCCTGCTGCTACCGTCGCCGGGGTTGTGTGGGGGGCTGTTGTCCCTGCTGCTACCGTCGCCGGGGTTGTGTGGGGGGCTGTTGTCCCTGCTGCTGCCGCCGCCGGGGTTGTGTGGGGGGCTGTTGTCCCTGCTGCTGCCGCCGCCGGGGTTGTGTGGGGGGCTGTTGTCCCTACTGCTACCGCCACCGGGGTTGTGTGGGGGGGCTGTTGTCCCTGCTGCTACCGCCGCCGGGGTTGTGTGGGGGGGCTGTTGTCCCTGCTGCTACCGTCGCCGGGGTTGTGTGGGGGGGCTGTTGTCCCTGCTGCTACCGTCGCCGGGGTTGTGTGGGGGGCTGTTGTCCCTGCTGCTACCGTCGCCGGGGTTGTGTGGGGGGCTGTTGTCCCTGCTGCTACCGTCGCCGGGGTTGTGTGGGGGGCTGTTGTCCCTGCTGCTACCGCCGCCGGGGTTGTGTGGGGGGCTGTTGTCCCTACTGCTACCGCCGCCGGGGTTGTGTGGGGGGCTGTTGTCCCTACTGCTACCGCCGCCGGGGTTGTGTGGGGGCTGTTGCTGCTGCCGCCGCCGGGGTTGTGTGGGGGGCTGTTGCTGCTGCTGCCGCCGCCGGGGTTGTGTGGGGGGCTGTTGCTGCTGCTGCTGCCGCCGCCGGGGTTGTGTGGGGGGCTGTTGCTGCTACCGCCGCCGGGGTTGTGTGGGGGGCTGTTGCTGCTGCCGCCGCCGGGGTTGTGTGGTGCCTGTTGTTGCTGCCGCCGCCAGGGTTGTGTGGAGCCTGTTGTTGCCGCCGCCGCCGGGGTTGTGTGGAGGCTGTTGCTGCTGCCGCCGCCGCCAGGGTTGTGTGGAGCCTGTTGTTGTTGCTGCTGCCGCCGCCGCCGGGGTTGTGTGGAGCCTGTTGTTGTTGCTGCTGCCGCCGCCGCCGGGGTTGTGTGGAGCCTGTTGTTGCTGCTGCCGCCGGGGTTGTGTGGAGGCTGTTGTTGCTGCTGCCGCCGCCGCCGGGGTTGTGTGGAGGCTGTTGTTGCTGCTGCCGCCGGGGTTGTGTGGAGCCTGTTGTTGCTGCTGCCGCCGCCGCCGGGGTTGTGTGGAGGCTGTTGTTGCTGCTGCCGCCGCCGCCGGGGTTGTGTGGAGGCTGTTGTTGCTGCTGCCGCCGGGGTTGTGTGGAGGCTGTTGTTGCTGCTACCGCCGCCGCCGGGGTTGTGTGGAGGCTGTTGTTGCTGCCGCCGCCGGGGTTGTGTGGAGGCTGTTGTTGCTGCCGCCGCCGGGGTTGTGTGGAGGCTGTTGTTGCTGCTGCCGCCGGGGTTGTGTGGAGCCTGTTGTTGCTGCTGCCGCCGCCGCCGGGGTTGTGTGGAGGCTGTTGTTGCTGCTGCCGCCGGGGTTGTGTGGAGGCTGTTGTTGCTGCTGCCGCCGGGGTTGTGTGGAGGCTGTTGTTGCTGCTACCGCCGCCGCCGGGGTTGTGTGGAGGCTGTTGTTGCTGCCGCCGCCGGGGTTGTGTGGAGGCTGTTGTTGCTGCTACCGCCGCCGCCGGGGTTGTGTGGAGGCTGTTGTTGCTGCTGTCAGGGTTGCGCTGCCAGGGCTGCAGGAGATCCCATCACAGGGACCACTGAGGAAAATCCGCTGGAAAATAAAATCTAGGGAGGCCACTTGTCAATTGTACAAGGAAGGGGCGACTGCCTAGTGTCTTCCCTTGAACAATTCAAAATCGAGGACCCCATCCCCCCCCCCCCGGACTGCAGTCTGCATCCTGGGTGGGGGCTGTATATCTTTAATCCTCCGTCTCTGCGTGGGATTTTTGTGGCACCGGTGAGCCGGCCGGACACATGGTGGTTTGGGGTTCGCTGTGGTTCTTCTTCCGAGCTGAGTCACATTCAGGTGCTTTGTGTCTAGACTGACTCCGTACAGCGAGGACTCATACAGGGGGAGCGCAGCGCCACCCTAGGGTTATGGCTGTGCCTGGAACTGCGAGTGAATGGAGGGAATGTGCGCAGCAGACAGTCGCACTGTGATGGACCGCCCTGTAAAATGACTCCCTAATCACAGGAAAATCCCTTTAAATGTAGGTGTCTCCAGGCTCCTATTAAGTCTGAGAGAAGCAGCCGGACCCCCACAAAGTGTCTGCACCCACAAGTTTCATTATGGAGGGGGCGGCCGGGCAGCTCGGGGGTGACGGCACAGCTGAGCTTCAGATGAAAAATGGCTTTGAGGGTTGTAGATTGCTTTTGTGGGGGAAGGGAAATGTCAACTGCTCTGCAGAAATTCCTGGATTCCATAAGGAGTTGTCAGTTTCTGTCCTGATAATGTTCACTTGTGCAGAAAATGACAGCGGTGGTTTTGTCACATTATTACAAACTCTAATGCACCAGACAGACCCCCTTAGGTCTAACTGGGCCCATTGGGTTCTACGGTGATATTTGTCATTTTAATGAATAGCCCCAGACGTTGAGCTATTCAAGCTGTGATAGCGGCTCAGTGCCTGTGCGGGTTTATACACAGCTCAGCATTCTGAGCACTGCTACATCTACAGCAGAGAAAACAGTGATTCTATCAAAACTGCAGCAAGCTGCCCAGGAAGTGACGCATAACAGGAATCAGGCTCTCTGCCACCAAATCACTAGTGTTCATGAGTGATCTGCAGTATTACTCTGCGCTAACAAGATGGAAAGGAATAATCTGCTCTGTATGTGATGGAGGTAGGAACACCTTATCTATTATTTCCATTTGTGTTGGAGGTGACGCTCTGTGGCGGCCCCCTCTGTGCCACACTGGAGGAGGTGACGCTCTGTGGCGGCCCCCTCTGTGCCACACTGGAGGAGGTGACGCTCTGTGGCGGCCCCCTCTGTGCCACACTGGAGGAGGTGACGCTCTGTGGCGGCCCCCTCTGTGCCACACTGGAGGAGGTGACGCTCTGTGGCGGCCCCCTCTGTGCCACACTGGAGGAGGTGACGCTCTGTGGCGGCCCCCTCTGTGCCACACTGGAGGAGGTGACGCTCTGTGGCGGCCCCCTCTGTGCCACACTGGAGGAGGTGACGCTCTGTGGCTGCCTCCTCTGTGCCACACTGGGGGGAGGTGACGCTCTGTTGTGGCCCCCTCTGTGCTGTTTCTGTGGCGGCCCCCTCTGTGCCACACTG
Source organism: Anomaloglossus baeobatrachus (assembly GCF_048569485.1). Lineage (NCBI taxonomy): Eukaryota > Metazoa > Chordata > Amphibia > Anura > Aromobatidae > Anomaloglossus > Anomaloglossus baeobatrachus. The sequence continues at coordinate 671,435,773 of NC_134355.1, read as the reverse complement.
GAGGAGGTGACGCTCTGTGGGCGGCCCCCTCTGTGCCACACTGGGGGAGGTGACGCTCTGTGGCGGCCCCCTCTGTGCCACACTGGGGGAGGTGACGCTCTGTGGCAGGCCCCCTCTGTGCCACACTGGGGGAGGTGACGCTCTGTGGCTGCCGTCCTCTGTGCCACACTGGGGGAGGTGACGCTCTGTTGTGGCCCCCTCTGTGCTGTTCTGTGGCGGCCCCCTCTGTGCCACACTGGGGGAGGTGACGCTCTGTGGCGGCTCCCTCTGTGCCACACTGGGGGGAGGTGACGCTCTGTGGCGGCCTCCTCTGTGCCACACTGAGGGAGGTGAAGCTTTGTGGCGATCCCCCTCTGTGCCATTCTGTGCTTGCCTCTGTGCCATGCTGGAAGAGGTGACGCTCTGTGGCGGTCCCGTCTGTGCCACACTGGGGGAAGTGCGTCCTGTGGCTGCCTCCTCTGTGCCACACTAGGGGAGGTGCCGTCCTGTGGCTGCCTCCTCTGTGCCACACTGGGGGGAGGTGCCGTCCTGTGGCTGCCTCCTCTGTGCCACACTGGGGGAGGTGCCGTCCTGTGGGCTGCCTCCTCTGTGCCACACTGGGGGAGGTGACGCTCTGTGGCTGCCTCCTCTGTGCCACACTGGGGGAGGTGCTGTTCTGTGGCTGCCTCCTTCTGTGCCACACTGGGGGGAGGTGCTGTTCTGTGGCTGCCTCCTTTATGCCACACTGGGGGAGGTGCCGTTCTGTGGCGGCCCCCGCTGTGCCACACTGGGGGAGGTGCTGCTCTGTGGCGGCCCCCGCTGTGCCACACTGGGGGAGGTGCTGCTCTGTGGCGGCCCCCGCTGTGCCACACTGGGGGAGGAGGTGCTGCTCTGTGGCGGCCCCCGCTGTGCCACACTGGGGGAGGTGCTGCTCTGTGGCGGCCCCCGCTGTGCCACACTGGGGGAGGTGCTGCTCTGTGGCGGCCCCCGCTGTGCCACACTGGGGGAGGTGCTGCTCTGTGGCGGCCCCCGCTGTGTGCACACTGGGGGAGGTGCTGATCTGTGGCGGCCCCCGCTGTGCCACACTGGGGGAGGTGCTGATCTGTGGGCGGCCCCCGCTGTGCCACACTGGGGGAGGTGCTGATCTGTGGTGGCCCCCGCTGTGCCACACTGGGGGAGGTGCTGCTCTGTGGCGGCCCCCGCTGTGCCACACTGGGGGAGGTGCTGTTCTGTGGCTGCCTCCTTTTATGCCACACTGGGGGAGGTGACACTCTGTGGCTGCCTCCTCTGTGCCACACTGGGGGAGGGAGGGTGCCTGTACTGTGGCTGCCTTTTATGCCACACTGGGGAGGTGCCGTTCTGTGGCGGCCCCCGCTGTGCCACACTAGAGGAATTGCTGTTCTGTGGCGGCCCCCCTCTGTGCCACACTGGGGGAGGTGTTGTTCTGTGGCTGCCTCCTTTTATGCCACACTGGGGGAGGTGACACTCTGTGGCTGCCTCCTCTGTGCCACACTGGGGGAGGTGACACTCTGTGGCTGCCTCCTCTGTGCCACACTGGGGGAGGGAGGTTCTGTACTGTGGCTGCCTCTCTTATGCCACACTGGGGGAGGTGCCGTTCTGTGGCGGCCCCCGCTGTGCCACACTGGGGGAGGTGCTGCTCTGTGGCGGCCCCCGCTGTGCCACACTGGGGGAGGTGCTGCTCTGTGGTGGCCCCCGCTGTGCCACACTTGGGGGAGGTGCTGCTCTGTGGCGGCCCCCCGCTGTGCCACACTGGGGGAGGTGCTGCTCTGTGGCGGGCCCCGCTGTGCCACACTGGGGGAGGTGCTGCTCTGTGGCGGGCCCCGCTGTGCCACACTGGGGGAGGTGCTGCTCTGTGGCGGCCCCCCGCTGTGCCACACTGGGGGAGGTGCTGCTCTGTGGCGGCCCCCGCTGTGCCACACTGGGGGAGGTGCTGCTCTGTGGCGGCCCCCGCTGTGCCACACTGGGGGAGGTGCTGCTCTGTGGCGGCCCCCGCTGTGCCACACTGGGGGAGGTGCTGCTCTGTGGCGGCCCCCCGCTGTGCCACACTGGGGGAGGTGCTGCTCTGTGGCGGCCCCCGCTGTGCCACACTGGGGGAGGTGCTGCTCTGTGGCGGCCTCCTCTGTGCTGTTCTGTGGCGGCCCCCTCTGTGCCACACTGGGGGAGGTGCTGCTCCCTATAGATGAGGTCACATCCTGAACTTCTTTTATTTTGCCTTCAGACCTTGCTGTTGTTGTTTAATTTTTAGCTTTATTTCCCCACCTTGGCTTCACACTGCTTTGTCCTTGAATAACAGAAAACCAAAAGATAATGTGAATTTCGCTTTGGGTATGAATATTGTAGACGTGGTGTGACCCGGGCAGTGACCTCCTGTGCCCCCTCCAGACTGGGACTGTCCTGGAGGTCACCGGTGGGAGGTATTGACCGGACGGTGACGGTGACGTGGTGGCCGCTGCTCACGACGGTTACATTGTGCACATATCGTAGTCATCGGAATGAATCAATATTTCCCAGTAATTATTTTATCTTTTATCTCCGACGCTCAGACACTTTCTGTAGGAAATTCTGCAATCTCCGCATTACTACAGACCACCGGTCACACATAGACTGTACTTTACATTCGATTAGTGCACAGTATGGCGACTTCATACTTTGAATGATACTTTTTGACTGTCACAAAAAGTTGATACATAAGATTCCTGTGGACAAGAAACTGATGCGTGGGCTTCATATATACGTGATTCTTCTATTCGCATTTTTTATGACAACCATACAATTAAAGATTATTTTGGTAAATTGCATTTAAAGGGCTATTCCACATAGGGGTTGTCCACTAGTGCCAAGATGTTCATTAATGGGGGGGGGGGGGGGGGGGGAGGTACTTGCCTCCTCTGACCTATATTATTGCCCTGCACTTTGTAATCTATTCCATGCTGATCTGGGGATGAATATCCAGTGACCGCTGCAGCCAATCGGTGGCCGCTGATTGGCTGCAGCGGTCACATTTTGTCCTCACATAGTCTGGTGGCATCTCACCTAGCCCCATACAGACGTGTGCCACTCTATGCTGTGTGAGGCTCCTCCTAGTGGTGGATACAGGGCGGTGTGGTGGAGCAGGGAGCTCGATGCTCTTTGCTCCACCAATATGTTCCTCTATATCTGGATCCAAAGGAATTGAATACAAGATAAGCAGAAAGTGGGACATACCCCTGACCACCTGGGACAATCTCCTACTAGATCCGGGATATGGATTTAGGATTTTATTTAGATTGCCAAGTGGCAAAAATTATTTGTTATATCATCAAGGAAAGAAAAATTATTTTTTTTTTTTTTAGTAAAATCCCTTGGGCTCCTATCTTCCAGGTTTTTTATGTATTAATTTATTTTATTTTTATTTTATTTTTAATTTATTTATCTTTCTCACCCTGCTGGTGATTACATTGGAGAAGAGGGGGAATAAAGCCGTCC
>NC_134355.1:671422467-671432108 GCF_048569485.1 Anomaloglossus baeobatrachus | reverse complement strand
GGGAGACACCAAACATGTGGAAGAAGGTGCTCTGGTCAGATAAAATCAAACTATTTGGGCACCATGCCAAATGTTATGTTTGGCGTAAAAGCAACACAGCTCATCACCCTGAACACACCATCCCCACTGTCAAACATGGTGGTGGCAGCATCATGGTTTGGGCCTGCTTTTCTTCAGCAGGGACAGGGAAGATGGTTAAAATTGATGGGAAGATGGATGGAGCCAAATACAGGACCATTTTAAAGGCCCCATCACATGCTATGATATATCTAACAATATGTTGGCGGGGTCACAAATTTGTGACACACATCCGGCATCATTAGAGATGTCGTAGCGTGTGACCTCTCCGAACGACTGTTAACGAGCAAAAATACTCACCTAATCGTTGCTTGTTGACACGTCGCTCATTTTCATAATGTCGTTCCTCCTTCTGTGCGCCGGTTGTTCATCGTTCCCGAGGCATCACACATCGCTACATGTGACACCCCTGGAACGATGAACACAGCTTACCTGCGTCCCGCCGGCAATGCGGAAGGAAGCAGGTGGGCGGGATGTTACGTCCCGCTCATCTCCGCCCCTCTGCTTCTATTGGGTGGCCGCTGTGTGATGTTGCTGTGACGCCGAACGTCCCTCCCCCTTCAGGAAGAGGATGTTCGCCGCCCACAGCGAGGTCACCCGGGAGGTAAGTACGTGTGACTGGGATTAACGACTTTGTGCGCCACGGGCAACGAATTGCCCGTGACGCACAAATGATGGGGGCGGGTGCGATCGCACGATATATCGTTGCGTGTAACGCCGTCTTTAAAGAAAACCTGTTGGAGTCTGCAAAAGACCTGAGACTGGGACGGAGATTTGTCTTCCAACAAGACAATGATCCCAAACATAAAGCAAAATCTACAATGGAATGGTTCACAAATAAACGTATCCAGGTGTTAGAATGGCCAAGTCACAGTCCAGACCTGAACCCAATCGAGAATCTGTGGAAAGAGCTGAAAACTGCTGTTCACAAACGCCTCCATCCAACCTCACTCAGCTCCAGCTGTTTACAAAGGAAGAATGGGCGAAAATTTCAGTCTCTCGATGTGCAAAACTGATAGACACATACCCCAAGAGACTGCAGCTGTAATCACAGCAAAAGGGGGCGCTGCAAAGTATTAACTTAAAGGGGATGAATAATATTGCACGCCCCAATTTTCAGTTTATTATTTTTTATAAAAGATTAAAATAAGCATTAAATTTCCTTCACCTTCACAATTGTGCCCACTTGTTGTTGATTCTTCACCAGAACATTAACATTTTTATCTTTTATGTTTGAAGCCTGAAATGTGGGAAAAGGTTAAAAAATTCAAGGGGGCTGAATACTTTCGCAAGGCACTGTATGCTACACATTTAGTGCCCCCAAATAAGGATCTTTAAGTCCCACCCCCTGGACTGTTTTCAAGCTCTAATAGGATTGGTTTTGGCAACGTTTGCATGAAATCAGGACTTGGGGAAAATTTTATTACATTTTTACTGAAGACTATATGGAAAGTTTCTTTAATTTGTTGCTTCAGATGCGTTGAGGAACTAAAAAAAATAAATAAATAAACACCAATATATTAAAAATGCATCAATTTTAAAGATATTAAGCTATCCCTGGCTATGCTAAGGAGGACAGCAAGACTTTTTGGAATTAAAGCGGTTATCTGGGAAATAAAAAAAATAAATTAATATTTTATATATATATATATATATATATATATATATATATATATATATATATATATATATATATATATATATATATATATATATATATATATATATATATATATATATATATATATATATATATATATATATATATATTATATTATATATATATACCCCACTCCTCTATTCTAGGCTCACAGATTTCTAAAATAAAGAAATGGTTACTCCCCCTCCCCTGCTGCGGCAGTGGCATCACAACCACAGCATATGTGACCGCTGCAGCCAATGAATGGGGACAGACGTGTAGACGGCGTGCGCCTGCTGACGTCCTCCTGCATGGATGGTTACAGCATCAGTCTTTGCAGTTTAGATACACTTAAAAGGGTACTCCCATCTCCAAGATATTATCCCAATATGTAGTTGGTGTAATAACATTAGCAAATCCCTCGAATTAGAGATGTAGTATAGTTCTCCTGATTAGCTATGTCACTTACCTCATGTGCAGGGCATTGCAGGTTATGACCACGAGCAACTAACTGTGACTATATGCTTGGTCACAACCATGGATACCTGAGGCCCTGCAATGCCCTGCACATGATGACCACGAGCAACTAACTGTGACTATATGCTTGGTCACAGCCATGGATACCTGAGGTCCTGCAATGCCCTGCACATGAGGTAAGTGACACAGTGAATCAGAAGAGCTATACTACATTACTAGTTGGAGGTATTTGCAATTATTTATTATTATTATTATTATTATTATTATTATTATTAATATAATATTCTACCTACTACTTATTAGGATAGGATCTTAGAGATGGAATTAACCCTTTAAGCCCCTCCTAAAAGCCACTGATCCCATCTATAGTCACTCATTTGTGTAAACGCCTGTTTTTGTCTTTTTTTTTTTTTTTTTTTTTTTTTTCAGCCCTGGATATCAAAAATGTTCTGAAATAGTCCTGAATTATTTATATATTTTTTTTTTTATTTTTTTTTTTTGGGACAGTTGGCCTTTATGGGAATGAGCATGTTTGGATTTCAATATGTCCAATCCCAGCAATGAGACCTTTTTAAAGGGTCTGCACAAAATATTGAAATCCTCACCTATGTACAGTTAGGTCCAGAAATATTTGGACAGTGACACAATTTTGGCGAGTTGGGCTCTGCATACCACCACATTGGATTTGAAATGAAACCTCTACAACAGAATTCAAGTGCAGATTGTAACGTTTAATTTGAAGGTTTGAACAAAAATATCTGATAGAAATTGTAGGAATTGTCACATTTCTTTACAAACACTCCACATTTTAGGAGGTCAAAAGTAATTGGACAAATAAACCAAACCCAAACAAAATATTTTTATTTTCAATATTTTGTTGCGAATCCTTTGGAGGCAATCACTGCCTTAAGTCTGGAACCCATGGACATCACCAAACGCTGGGTTTCCTCCTTCTTAATGCTTTGCCAGGCCTTTACAGCCGCAGCCTTCAGGTCTTGCTTGTTTGTGGGTCTTTCCGTCTTAAGTCTGGATTTGAGCAAGTGAAATGCATGCTCAATTGGGTTAAGATCTGGTGATTGACTTGGCCATTGCAGAATGTTCCACTATTTGCACTCATGAACTCCTGGGTAGCTTTGGCTGTATGCTTGGGATCATTGTCCATCTGTACTATGAAGCGCCGTCCGATCAACTTTGCGGCATTTGGCTGAATCTGGGCTGAAAGTATATCCCGGTACACTTCAGAATTCATCCGGCTACTCTTGTCTGCTGTTATGTCATCAATAAACACAAGTGACCCAGTGCCATTGAAAGCCATGCATGCCCATGCCATCACGTTGCCTCCACCATGTTTTACAGAGGATGTGGTGTGCCTTGGATCATGTGCCGTTCCCTTTCTTCTCCAAACTTTTTTCTTCCCATCATTCTGGTACAGGTTGATCTTGGTCTCATCTGTCCATAGAATACTTTTCCAGAACTGAGCTGGCTTCATGAGGTGTTTTTCAGCAAATGTAACTCTGGCCTGTCTATTTTTGGAATTGATGAATGGTTTGCATCTAGATGTGAACCCTTTGTATTTACTTTCATGGAGTCTTCTCTTTACTGTTGACTTAGAGACAGATACACCTACTTCACTGAGAGTGTTCTGGACTTCAGTTGATGTTGTGAACGGGTTCTTCTTCACCAAAGAAAGTATGCGGCGATCATCCACCACTGTTGTCATCCGTGGACGCCCAGGCCTTTTTGAGTTCCCAAGCTCACCAGTCAATTCCTTTTTTCTCAGAATGTACCCGACTGTTGATTTTGCTACTCCAAGCATGTCTGCTATCTCTCTGATGGATTTTTTTCTTTTTTTTCAGCCTCAGGATATTCTGCTTCACCTCAATTGAGAGTTCCTTAGACCGCATGTTGTCTGGTCACAGCAACAGCTTCCAAATGCAAAACCACACACCTGTAATCAACCCCAGACCTTTTAACTACTTCATTGATTACAGGTTAACGAGGGAGACGCCTTCAGAGTTAATTGCAGCCCTTAGAGTCCCTTGTCCAATTACTTTTGGTCCCTTGAAAAAGAGGAGGCTATGCATTACAGAGCTATGATTCCTAAACCCTTTCACCGATTTGGATGTGAAAACTCTCATATTGCAGCTGGGAGTGTGCACTTTCAGCCCATATTATATATATAATTGTATTTCTGAACATGTTTTTGTAAACAGCTAAAATAACAAAACTTGTGTCACTGTCCAAATATTTCTGGACCTAACTGTACATAGGGTAGGTGGTAAATTTGCTGATCATTGGGCATCAGACTGCTAAGACCCCACAAATACCGAGGACGAGGCTCCAGAGCGCCGCCTGAGGATGGAGCCTTGGCCAAAAAACTGCAAAAAACAATGGTTACAACTTTTAATTTTTTTTTTTAATTTTATACGGTCTACATGGGTGCTGGGGGGATCTTTCCTGGTCTAGGCACTGAAAGGGTTAAATCCAGTTTTTTTTAAAGAAGCGCAGCTACCCTGAGACAGTGTATTCCTAGCCCTCCTGTGAAAGTGTCTGGTCCCTGGTAAAACGATCTTGTGAGAAGATTCCCTGCGACTTCTGCGCCCAGTGTTGTCCCGGACATTGTTTGTGTGTTGCCAAGCAACGTAAGAAAGAACGCATTCAAGGAAATATGGTAAATGTACAACTGTGCGAAGTGTCAGATGAGACTGGTAATATCACCGGGCAGGGAAGGAAGGATCCCCCCGCCATCTACATCCATGGGATAGAGAACGTACAAGAACTTACACTGGACCAGACTAAAAATAGAGGAAATGTCTAAAGCTTGTTATAAAAAGCTATTCCAGGCAGAAAGTGTGACGTCAACCGGACCGGGTAGAGACTTTATATAATACTGCCCCTATGTACAAGAATATAACTACTATAATACTGCTCCTATATACAAGAATATAACTACTATAATACTGCCCCTATGTACAAGAATATAACTACTATAATACTGCCTATATACAAGAATATAACTACTATAATACTACTCCTATATACAAGAATATAACTACTATAATACTGCTCCTATATACAAGAATATAACTACTATAATACTGCCCCTATATACAAGAATATAACTACTATAATACTGCCTATATACAAGAATATAACTACTATAATACTACTCCTATATACAAGAATATAACTACTATAATACTGCTCCTATATACAAGAATATAACTACTATAATACTGCTCCCTATGTACAAGAATATAACTACTATAATACTACTCCTATATACAAGAATATAACTACTATAATACTGCTCCTATATACAAGAATATAACTACTATAATACTGCCTTTATACAAGAATATAACTACTATAATACTACTCCTATATACAAGAATATAACTACTATAATACTGCCCCTATGTACAAGAATATAACTACTATAATACTGCCCCTATGTACAAGAATATAACTACTATAATACTGCCCCTATGTACAAGAATATAATTACTATAATACTGCCCCCTATGTACAAGAATATTACTACTATAATACTGCCCCTATGTATAAGAATATAACTACTATAATACTGCTCCTATGTACAAGAATATAACTACTATAATACTGCTCCTATATACAAGAATATAACTACTATAATACTGCCCCTATATACAAGAATATAACTACTATAATACTGCCTATATACAAGAATATAACTACTATAATACTACTCCTATATACAAGAATATAAGTACTATAATACTGCCCCTATGTACAAGAATATAATTACTATAATACTGCCCCCTATGTACAAGAATATAACTACTATAATACTGCCCCCTATGTACAAGAATATAACTACTATAATACTGCTCCTATGTACAAGAATATAACTACTATAATACAGCCCCTATGTACAAGAATATTACTACTATAATACTGCCCCTATGTACAAGAATATTACTACTATAATACTGCCCCCTATGTACAAGAATATAACTACTATAATACTGCTCCTATATACAAGAATATAACTACTATAATACTGCCCCTATATACAATAATATAACTACTATAATACTGCCCCTATATACAATAATATACCTACTATAATACTGCCCCTATATACAAGAATATAACTACTATAATACTGCCCCTATGTACAAGAATATAACTACTATAATACTGCCCCCTATGTACAAGAATATAATTACTATAATACTGCCCCCTATGTACAAGAATATAACTACTATAATACTGCCCCCTATGTACAAGAATATAACTACTATAATACTGCCCCCTATGTACAAGAATACAACTACTATAATACTGCCCCTATGTACAAGAATACAACTACTATAATACTGCTCCTATATACAAGAATATTACTACTATAATACTGCCCCTATGTACAAGAATATTACTACTATAATACTGCCCCTATGTACAAGAATATAACTACTATAATACTGCCCCTATATACAAGAATATAACTACTATAATACTGCCCCTATGTACAAGAATATAACTACTATAATACTGCCCCTATGTACAAGAATATAACTACTATAATACTGCCCCTATGTACAAGAATATAACTACTATAATACTGCCCCTATGTACAAGAATATAACTACTATAATACTGCCCCTATATACAAGAATACAACTACTATAATACTGCTCCTATATACAAGAATATAACTACTATAATACTGCCCCCTATGTAGAAGAATATAACTACTATAATACTGCCCCTATATACAAGAATACAACTACTATAATACTGCTCCTATATACAAGAATATAACTACTATAATACTGCCCCCTATGTAGAAGAATATAACTACTATAATACTGCCCCCTATATAGAATAATATAACTACTACAATACTGATATATACTGATATTATACAAGAGTATAACTACTATAATACTGCTCCTATGAAGGGGTGTGCATAGGAATTATGCCCCTCCCCCCCCAAAAAAAGTAAAAAATTCAACCGGCCTTCTTAAATCCAGCCATGCATATACAGTATTAATTGGAGACCAAACATTGCCCAAGAGATTGTCTTTCTTGCATTTGAAATAGATGTGCCATAATACATTGTGGCATGTGCCATTGTATAACGTCATAATACCTTGTGCCATTACACATCAACCCATAATGCATTGCTCCATTATACACAATGCCATTGTATATCAAACCATAATACATCATATAATGTTTTGCCATTATACATCATGTCATAATACATTGTGCTAAAAAATATTGTTTCATGGCCAAAATACATGGTGCAGCTTGCCATGCCCCCTAGAGAAAGTAGATAGTTGGTCGTCCATTCTTATACATATAGCCCTCATCCTGGTACATATGGACCTCATCATTGGCCCCTCCTGGTATTTATGGGCCCATCACGCCGCACACAGTAACAAAATAAACTATTATAATCCCCGTGCTTGAGCTCCCTCGGTGTGTGGTGCTGGCGGCTTCAGCCTGTAAGCGGCGCAGCGCAGCGCGTGACTCCCTGTCATGTGCGCCTTCTTTCACCAATGTCACCTGTTGGAATATTTGCTGCTCCCCAAGACCTGGGAGTATGAGTGTGGGGACTCAGAAGCAGTGAATATTGATTCTATTCACTAGCGCGCACTCTTGATTGCCTAGCCGCTGCAGTAAGCCAATGTCGGGGAATTCTTTGTGTGCTGCTATTAAACAGAATGAATATTCACTGTTTCCTGTGCCCATAATCCTGCCCACCTCTTGGCACCGGTTTCAATGCAGAGAAGTGGGCGGCATCATGATCGTGGAGAGCAGTGAATTTTAATTTCCGTAAACAGCGGACACATTTGCAACACACAGACCCAATGGGTCTCTGTACCGCAATGCATATCAGCTGCTTGCGCACCCTTAGTCACACATCCAGCTGAATTAGGCTCTGGGTTTGATTTGGGGAATACTTATTTCCTCTTTAGCTTCCATAACTGGTGGAAATGTTCTCATTACATGGTAGGCATTGAAGTGAGTGGCGGTCTGTGTAATGTGTGGATTTGTCCTTATCTGGAGCTTCTGTTACAGGGCGGTTTTCTGTGTTTCTTCATGGAGGTGAGTCCTGAGTGTGAAGCTCCTCTATGGGGCCTGGATTCCCAAATCGGGCATATGGAGAAAGGTTGTCTAAATGGCTTTATTAGGCGACATGGTGCCGCTACGCAGTGTAAATCCCTTGTCGCCGTCCTCGTGTTTAACCCGGCCCAACAAAAATATTACATGGCGAAAAGTTTGTGAAGTATTATTTGTAGAAGCTCATGTGCTAATACCTGGCGGCTCCAGGCAAAAAATGACATAATCATCACGTCTAATGAGCTTTTTAATTACTGGGAAACACTCCCTCGCTTTTGGCTGTTACATAAAATAATTACATTTTTTAAAAATTAATTAAATGAAATAAATAGCAGGATTAACTCTTTAGTCTTCATGGTTTTTGTGTGGCTTTTTTGTTATGATTTTTATGTGCTGTTTTTTATGAATTTTTGTTTGTTTTTTTTTTCTGGTGTTTTATTTTATGCTCACATAAGCGTAATTCTTTTTTTTTTTTTTCTTTAATATCTATTATTTTTTGTAATATTATATTTATTTTTTTTAATTACCGTATATATTATGATTATAAAAAATATATATATTATTATTATTATTATTATTATTATGATATTTTTTATTTTATTTTTTTGAATGACCAATCATATATTTATTCCACTCCAGGTCACCGCTAAAACTGCCTTTATCTTCATCTTACCTCAGTATAACAGCAGCCTCCAGTCTCTCGGTAAGTTTCTTCTATTAATTCAGCCATATTATGAATGGTATAGTGTAGATACAACCGTTATACTATTGTTTGCATTGTTCGGTGAATTATCCTTGCTGTATTATCCTATATGATCGATTGCGATGGTTTATACTGTAGACGCAATTGTCTTACTGTAAAGTTCCGCATCTGAGCACTAATGATCTGCAAAACTAGGAGAGTCCTAGAGGAAGTAAAAGTAGGAGAGTCACTTAGTGAAGAACCTGATTGTACTACTTGATAGTCTTTCGTGGTTTCTTGTTGAGGAGTGGTCCATCCTTAAGTAATGTCCTGCCCATCACCATTCCGGGGGTCAGGGTTTTTTTTTTGGTTTTTTTTTTTGCAGGTGGGGGGGGGTGCTTTTAATGGGATTTAAGGGGTAGGGGGGATTCTAGAGAATGACAGTGGTTACATTTTTTTTTGGGTGTGTATAATACTGTATGTATGTCTGCGGTGGGATTTTAGGGGTGTGTAATCCTGTGCGTATGCCTGTGCTGGTATATTGGGGGTGTGAAATGCTGGGGAGAAGCTTGTAGTGGGATTCGCACCCCAGGGACGGCTCTCGCGCGGCCCTACTGCCCGCCCGGGGAATGGCTCTCGCGCGGCCCTACT
>NC_134355.1:671329967-671417467 GCF_048569485.1 Anomaloglossus baeobatrachus | reverse complement strand
TAGTCCCACGGCTACAGGCCAGGCCGCTCGTGGTGAGCGCTGGGCGGATAATGATATCATGTGGCAGGATGTGGACTTCACCACTGTCGCTTCGTCTGTTTATGCCGCCATTACGTGTAATGTACATGTTGTAGAGTCCGTCCGGCATCAAAACTAGGTAGATTCCGAATTATCAAAAGTTGCAGATTATCGGACTGATGTAGAAAAGTGGATCACTGACTCACAAGCTCTCCTGACATACTCTGTGCTGCTGGGACCTGCCCCTTCCTCTGTGTATCAGTGTGCCCTACTATAAGATCAGTGCTCTCCTCTCCTGAAATACTCTGTGCTGCTGGGACCTGCCCCTTCCTCTGTATCAGTGTGACTTCCTATAAGATCAGCGCTCTCCTCTCCTGAAATACTCTGTGCTGCTGGGACCTGCCCCTTCCTCTATGTATCAGTGTGACCTCCTATAAGATCAGCGCTCTCCTCTCCTGAAATACTCTGTGCTGCTGGGACCTGCCCCTTCCTCTATGTATCAGTGTGACCTCCTATAAGATCAGCGCTCTCCTCTCCTGAAATACTCTGTGCTGCTGGGACCTGCCCCTTCCTCTATGTATCTGTGTGACCTATAAGATCAGAACTCTCCTCTCCTGAAATACTCTGTGCTGCTAAGAACCCTTCACCTTCCACATCATGCTATATGTAGCCTCATATATCCCCCCTGAGTGGGCAGGTCACCATCCGCTGCTGTATTTCACCTCCTGTTAATACCGCCCTGTACTCTCTTCTCGTTTCCGTCTCTCTTTTTATATCATGAGACTCTGTGAGATGTGACTGACTGTTTCCATCCCGCAGGAACGGAACAGGTTGTGCTGCTATAATGCCAGCAAAATGATATTGTGTGTAATCCTGCCATATACTACATATATAATAGTGCCACAACTAGAGTTGAGCGCGGTTCGTGGTTCGTGGTTCTCCAGTTCTAGGCTCGAGTGATTTTTGGGCTGTTCGAGATCGAACTAGAACTCGAGCTTTTTGCTAAAAGCTCGATAGTTCTAGATACGTTCGAGAACGGTTCTAGCAGCAAAAAGCAGGGCTTTTTACAGCTAAAGTGAGCAGGAGCCATCGCTGGCAGCCTGCCACAAGCTGGTAACCAAGATAAACATCGGGTATCCAAGCAAAGCGCTTTGGTTAGTAACCCGATGTTTATCTTAGTTACGTGCAGGAAGCCCACACTTTCCCGCTCAGCTCGCTCCACCCCCTCCTGCCCGCGGCATGTACACATACATACACATACACAAACACACACACACACACATCGACCGCCCGCCCGCCCGCTCGCTCGCTCCCTCGGCTTACCTGCGGTGATGAAGTCCCGCCATCCCGACCTCAGCGCTGTCACTGTCCTCCATGGCCGCCGCTTGTCACATCACCTATCGCTTCCGACCCGAGACTGACACTGGCGGTGACGTCACGGACCTCTCGCGATACTTGATGTGAAGGCGCCGGTCATTGACCTCAGTGACAGGGGCTGTCAGTGTGCTGGAGATCAGCGCAGGTAATGTACCTCACTGACAGCAGCACTTGTCACCCCCCTGCAGTGACCTGGGCTGACCCATTGATGTTAGCTCAGGTCACTGCACTGCTCTCCCAGCCAATGGGGAACATCCTGCTCTTCATTGACTGGGACAGTGTGCATCGTCATGGCAACCCCTTGGATTACACCAGACCTGGATTTGTTTTTCAATCTAATAAATTGGTTAAAGAGGGAATGTTTTGGGGAGTGTTTTTTCAAATAAAAATGTGTTTGTCGTGTATTTTTTTTTTATTACTGACTGGGTTGGTGATGTCGGGTATCTGATAGACGCCTGACCTCACCAACCCCAGGGCTTGATGCCAGGTGACATTACACATCTGGTATTAACCCCAAATATTACCCCGTTTGCCACCGCACCAGGGCGCGGGATGAGCTGGGGCGAAGCACCAGGATTGGCGCATCTAATGGATGCGCCACTTCTGGGGCGGCTGCGGCCTGCTATTTTTAGGCTGGGGAGATTCCAATAACCATGGACCTCCCTAGTCTGAGAATATCAGGCCCCAGCTGTCTGCTTTACCTTGGCTGGTGATCCAATTTTGGGGGACCCCTACGTGTTTTTTTTTTTTTAATTATTTATTTAATTTAAAATAACAGCGTGGGGTGCCCTCAGTTTTGGATTACCAGCCAAGGTGAGGTTGCCAGCTGTGGTCTGCAGGCTGCAGCCGTCTGCTTTACCCTAGCTGGCTACAAAACTAGGGGGAACCCTATGTCATTTTTTTTTCATTTTTTTGGCTAAATACAAAGCTAAGCACCCCTTAGTGCCACATGAAAGGTACCAAAGGGTGTTCCACTTTTTCTCCATTTTTTTCTCCACTTTCTCTCCACTTTTTCTCCACTTTTTCTCCATTTTTTTCTCCACTTATTCTCCACTTTTTCTCCTCTTATTCTCCACTTTTTCTCCACTTTTTCTCCACTTTTTCTCCTCTTATTCTCCTCTTATTCTCCACTTTTTCTCCACTTTTTCTCCATTTTTTTCTCCACTTTCTCCACTTTTTCTCCACTTTTTTCTCCACTTTTTCTCCTCTTATGCTCCACTTTTTCTCCTCTTAATCTCCACTTTTTCTCCACTTTTTCTCCACTTTTTCTCCACTTTTTCTCCACTTTTTCTCCACTTTTTTCTCCACTTTTTTCTCCACCTTTTTCTCCACCTTTTTCTCCTCTTTTTCTCCACTTTTTCTCCACTTTTTCTCCACTTTTTCTCCACTTTTTCTCCACTTTTTCTCCACTTTTTCTCCACTTTTTCTCCACTTTTTCTCCACTTTTTTCTCCACTTTTTTCTCCACTTTTTCTCCACTTTTTCTCCACTTTTTCTCCACTTTTTCTCCACTTTTTCTCCACTTTTTCTCCACTTTTTCTCCACTTTTTCTCCACTTTTTCTCCACTTTTTCTCCACTTTTTCTCCTCTTAATCTCCACTTTTTCTCCACTTTTTCTCCACTTTTTCTCCACTTTTTCTCCACTTTTTCTCCACTTTTTCTCCACTTTTTCTCCACTTTTTCTCCATTTTTTTCTCCACTTATTCTCCACTTATTCTCCACTTTTTCTCCACTTATTCTCCACTTATTCTCCACTTTTTCTCCTCTTATTCTCCACTTTTTCTCCACTTTTTCTCCACTTTTTCTCCACTTTTTCTCCACTTTTTCTCCACTTTTTCTCCACTTTTTCTCCACTTTTTTCTCCACTTTTTCTCCACTTTTTCTCCTCTTATGCTCCACTTTTTCTCCACTTTTTCTCCACTTTTTCTCCACTTTTTCTCCACTTTTTCTCCACTTTTTCTCCTCTTAATCTCCACTTTTTCTCCTCTTATGCTCCACTTTTTCTCCACTTTTTCTCCACTTTTTCTCCACTTTTTCTCCACTTTTTCTCCACTTTTTCTCCACTTTTTCTCCACTTTTTCTCCACTTTTTCTCCACTTTTTCTCCACTTTTTCTCCACTTTTTCTCCACTTTTTCTCCACTTTTTCTCCACTTTTTCTCCACTTTTTCTCCTCTTATGCTCCACTTTTTCTCCACTTTTTCTCCTCTTAATCTCCACTTTTTCTCCTCTTATGCTCCACTTTTTCTCCTCTTATGCTCCACTTTTTCTCCACTTTTTCTCCACTTTTTCTCCACTTTTTCTCCACTTTTTCTCCACTTTTTCTCCACTTTTTCTCCTCTTATTATCCACTTTTTCTCCACTTTTTCTCCATTTTTTTCTCCACTTTCTCCACTTTTTTCTCCACTTTTTTCTCCACTTTTTCTCCTCTTATGCTCCACTTTTTCTCCACTTTTTCTCCACTTTTTCTCCACTTTTTCTCCACTTTTTCTCCACTTTTTCTCCACTTTTTCTCCACTTTTTCTCCACTTTTTCTCCACTTTTTCTCCACTTTTTCCCCACTTTTTCTCCTCTTATGCTCCACTTTTTCTCCACTTTTTCTCCACTTTTTCTCCACTTTTTCTCCACTTTTTCTCCACTTTTTCTCCACTTTTTCTCCACTTTTTCTCCACTTTTTCTCCACTTTTTCTCCACTTTTTCTCCACTTTTTCTCCTCTTATGCTCCACTTTTGCTCCACTTTTTCTCCACTTTTTCTCCACTTTTTCTCCACTTTTTCTCCACTTTTTCTCCACTTTTTCTCCACTTTTTCTCCACTTTTTCTCCACTTTTTCTCCACTTTTTCTCCACTTTTTCTCCACTTTTTCTCCACTTTTTCTCCACTTTTTCTCCACTTTTTCTCCACTTTTTCTCCACTTTTTCTCCACTTTTTCTCCACTTTTTCTCCACTTTTTCTCCACTTTTTCTCCACTTTTTCTCCACTTTTTCTCCTCTTATGCTCCACTTTTTCTCCACTTTTTCTCCTCTTAATCTCCACTTTTTCTCCTCTTATGCTCCACTTTTTCTCCACTTTTTCTCCACTTTTTCTCCACTTTTTCTCCTCTTATGCTCCACTTTTTCTCCACTTTTTCTCCACTTTTTCTCCACTTTTTCTCCTCTTATGCTCCACTTTTTCTCCACTTTTTCTCCACTTTTTCTCCTCTTATGCTCCACTTTTTCTCCACTTTTTCTCCTCTTATGCTCCACTTTTTCTCCACTTTTTCTCCACTTTTTCTCCACTTTTTCTCCACTTTTTCTCCTCTTATGCTCCACTTTTTCTCCACTTTTTCTCCTCTTAATCTCCACTTTTTCTCCTCTTATGCTCCACTTTTTCTCCACTTTTTCTCCTCTTATGCTCCACTTTTTCTCCACTTTTTCTCCTCTTATGCTCCACTTTTTCTCCACTTTTTCTCCACTTTTTTCTCCACTTTTTCTCCTCTTATGCTCCACTTTTTCTCCACTTTTTCTCCACTTTTTCTCCACTTTTTCTCCACTTTTTCTCCACTTTTTCTCCACTTTTTCTCCTCTTATGCTCCACTTTTTCTCCACTTTTTCTCCTCTTAATCTCCACTTTTTCTCCTCTTATGCTCCACTTTTTCTCCACTTTTTCTCCTCTTATGCTCCACTTTTTCTCCACTTTTTCTCCACTTTTTTCTCCACTTTTTCTCCTCTTATGCTCCACTTTTTCTCCACTTTTTCTCCACTTTTTCTCCACTTTTTCTCCACTTTTTCTCCACTTATGCTCCACTTTTTCTCCACTTTTTTCTCCACTTTTTTCTCCACTTTTTTCTCCACTTATTCTCTACTTTTTCTATGGTCGGTCTACCCATTAGCTCTGCCATGCATACTGTAGCTCTACACCTACTGCACATGTTACTTTATGATTGACATCTCTTTCGTACCAGAGCTGTCTAAGTCTACTCTGACCCCATATTTGTCATTACTATATTGTCCTTGTACTGTATTATGACATTTGTATCATGTGTTTCATTTCTTGCTGTGTTGCAATTTTTTTGCTGCATCCCAATTGTACCTCTACATTGTTCGAGTTTATGTTATTGTTCTCTCACTCTTATGTGATACTGATTATTGTCATTTTTCATGATTACATGCAGATAAGTCCAATCTGACGAAGGCTCAGGCCGAAACGTCATTTGTAACTTGTTTTGGACAAAAACATATATGCTTATGAAAATTTTTTTTTCTTAATAAGGACCAATAAAGAGTGATTTTGCATTACTATCCGTTGTGACTTACTGACTTAGTCTGGGAGATATAGAGTGCCGAGGTTACTCACTAATTTTATCTATTATTACCTCTGAGCACCTATATACCAGTGAGCAGAGCTTCCTCTACAGTAGTTCTCCTGATTAGGCATGCCCTTACCTCATGAGCAGGGCATTGCAGCTTTGGTAGCAACCATTACGACATGGACTCTGCTGCTGTGGACCCGGGGAGAGTGAGTGCAGATTCATTGCACCCACACTCCTCACATGAAGGGTCCGCACTCCTAGAAAATGGGGGATACGTTCCCTGAGTGTCTCCCCCCATATTCTAGACGGTCCAGAGTCGTCGTGGGACCCCTTTATTTTTTTTCTTACAATAAATTGGTGAAAGAGGAAATGTTTTGGGGACTGTTTTTTCAAATAAATTTCTTTTGTCGATTTTTTTTTTGTTTTTGTTAGTACTGACAGTTTATGATGTTGGGTATCTAATAGACGCCATGACATCACAAACTGCTGGGCTTGATCTCAGGTGACTTTACAGCTAGTATCAACCCGATTTATTACCCCGTTTGCCACTGCACCAGGGCACGGGATGAGCTGGGGTGAAGCGCCAGGATTGGCGCATCTAGTGGATGCGCCACGTCTGGGGTGCCTGCGGCCTGCTATTTTTAGGCTGTGAAGGCCCAATAACTATGGACCTTCCCACCCTGAGAATACCAGACCACAGCTGTCCGCTTTACCTTGGCTGGTGATCCAATTTGGGGGGTCCCCTACTTTTATTGTGTAATTATTAATATTTATAAAATAATTATAAAAAAGAGCCTGAGGGGACCTCCACATTGGATCCCCAACCACGGTAAAGCTGCCAGCTGTGGTTTTCAGGCTACAGCCGTCTGCTTTACCCTAGCTGGCTATCAAAAATGGGGGGACCCAACGTAATTTTTTTTTTTAACTATTTTTTAAATAGAAAAAATTAATGGGCTTCCCTGTATTTTGATTGCCAACCAAGGTAACGGCAGGCAGATGGGGGTGGCAACCCATAGCTGTCTGCTTTATCTGCGCTGAGAATCAAAAATACCGCGGAGCGCTACGTCATTTTTTTAAAGATTTATTTTTACAGCACTGTGATGTCCAGCAATCAAAATACAGGGAAGCCCATTTTATTTTTAGTTATTTAAATAAATAATTAAAAAAAAATATATGTTAGCTCCCACTGCATTTTTTGTATTGCTAGCTAAGGGTAATCCAAGCAGCTACTGGCTGCTAACCCCCACTGCTTGGTGTTACCTTCACTGGCAATGGAAAATCCAGGGAAGCATTTTTTTTTTTTTTTGCCAAAAAGCTACAAAAAAAGGACGTGAGCTTCGCCATATTTTTGTATGCTAGCCAGGTATAGCAGGCAGGTGCTGGAAGAGTTGGATACAGCGCCAGAAGATGGCGCTTCTATGAAAATGCCATTTTCTGAGGTGGCTGCAGACTGCAATTCGCAGCAGTGGGGCCCAGAAAGCTCAGGCCAACCGGTGGTGCGGATTCCAATCCCAGCTGCCTAGTTGTACCTGGCTGGACACAAAAATGGGGCAAAGCCTACGTCATTTGTTTTCTAATTATTTCATGAAATTCATGAAATAATAAAAAAAGGGCTTCCCTTTATTTTTGGTTCCCAGCCGGGTACAAATAGGCAACTGGGGGTTGGGGGCAGCCGTACCTGCCTGCTGTACCTGGCTAGCATACAAAAATATGGCGAAGCCACATAATTTTTTCAGGGGGCAATAAACTTCTGCATACAGTCCTGGATGGAGTATGCTGAGCCTTGTAGTTCTGCAGCTGCTGTCTGTCTGTATGGAGAAGAGCAGACAGCAGCTGCAGAACTACAAGGCTCAGCATACTCCATCCAGGACTGTATGCAGAAGTTTTTTGCCCACCAAAAAAATGACGTGGGCTTCGCCATATTTTTGTATGCTAGCCAGGTACAGCTGGCAGCCACGGGCTGCCTCCAACCCCCAGTTGCCTATTTGTACCCGGCTGGGAACCAAAAATATAGGGAAGCCCGTTTTTTTTAATTATTTCACTTATTTCATGAAATAATTAAAAAACAAATGACGTGGGCTTCGCCCTATTTTTGTGTCCAGCCGGGTACAACTAGGCAGCTGGGGATTGGAATCCGCAGCACAGGTTAGCCCGAGGTTTGTGGGCGCCTCTGCTGCGGATTTCAGTCCGCAGCCGTCCCAGAAAATGGCGCTCTCATAGAAGCGCCATCATCTGGCGCTGTATCCAACTCTTCCAACAGCCCTGGAGCCGGGTGGCTTGTTGGGTAATCATGAGTTAATACTGGCTTTGTTTTACTAGCCAGTATTAAGCCAGAGATTCTTAATGTCAGGCACGTTTGACCCGGCCATTAAGAATCTCCAATAAAGGGTTAAAAAAAGACACCACACAGAGAAAAAATACTTTAATAGAAATAAATACACAGACACATTAGAGACTCCATCTTTATTACCCCCTGTCAGCCCTCCACGATCCTGCTCTTCTGTCTTCTTTCTTTCTAGTGTAGTAGTAGTGACGATTGTAGTGAGGGGCATCACTTGGGGCTGGGGAACCTCCATCCTAACTACAATGCTCACTACAATCGGGAAGCAGCGTGCAGCCTTCACTCCGTGAGTGATCACTGCTGGCTGCTAGCGGTAACGCTGACAGACGCGTTACCATAGCAACGGTGCTCCCGGAGCCGCGGTTAGCGGTGACGTCACCGCTAACTGCGTTGCTATGGCAACGGTGATCTCCGTTAATGACCGGCTGTGTCAGCCGGTCCCTAACGGAACGGGGAGTCGACCGTGTGCTAGAGCATGTCGCCGGTACACGGCGATACACATATGTGCACCGTGTACCGGAGAGATGCACTCGCAGGTCCTACATGACGTGTCATAGTCATGTGACTAGTCTGTAGCCAATGAGATAATAGCCACGTGACTGGTCACATGGCTATTTTGACGTCACGATAGGTCCTGCTTCTCTGCTGGCAGTGCAGGTCACCGGGAGGATTCAGCGATCATCGGATGGAATAGCGGCAGGAGACAGAGTGCAGAAGGGATCGCGAGCACCGGTAAGTGTTATGGCAATGTTTATTAACTGTTTGTGTACATTTATAATGCATTTTTATGTGTTTGTGATTGCCTCCCATTATAGCCTATACGTTCGAGTTCGGTTCGTCGAACGTTCGACGAACCGAACTCGAACGGGACCCCCGTTCGGCGAACCGGCCTCGAGCCGAACCGGGACCGGTTCGCTCATCTCTAGCCACAACCTCTGAGAACAGTATCATCTGATAAAGAATGCAGCCATATAGTGCATATGTAAAATGTAATAGTGTTACACCGTGAACTCTGTGAGAATGTAGCCGTGCTGTGCCTACATATTTTTACACGATGAATTAATGAGGATAGATGTTGTATATAACAGCTACTTTAGTTATATGGATAAATAATACTGCCATATATAATAGTGCTATACAGTAAATGCCTGAAAATTCTATCATATGGATAAATGCCGCCATACAGTGAATTCCTGATAATAGTAGATGGTAAATAATACCGCCATATAGTGCATATATAAAATGGTACCATACAGTAAACGCCTGAAAATAGTATCATATTGATAAATTCTGCCATACAGTAAACTCCTGAGAATAGTAGATGGTAAATAATGCCACCATATAGTGCATATATAATAGTCTTGTACAGTAAACGCCTGAAAATAGTATCATATTGATAAATTCTGCCATACAGTAAACTCCTGAGAATAGCAGATGGTAAATAAAACCGCCATATGGTGTGCCATACAATTTTCAGGCATTTACTGTATCATAAGGATAATGCCGCCGTACAGTGAACTCTTGAGAATAGTATATGGTAAGTAATACAGCCATTCAGTGCATATATAATAGTGCCATACAGTAAACACCTGAGAATTGTATCATATGGATAAATGCAGCCATATAGTATACTCCTGAGAATAGTATATGGATAAATAATACCACCATATAGTGCATATATAATAGTGCCATACAGTAAACACCTGAAAATTAAATATATGGATAAATACCGCAATGTAGTGAACACCTGAGAATAGTATATGGTAAATAAAACCGCCATATGGTGTGCCATACAATTTTCAGGCATTTACAATTTTCAGGCATTTACTGTATTGTGGATAATGCCGCCGTACAGTGAACTCCTAAGAATAGTATATGGTAAGTAATACAGCCATTCAGTGCATATACTGTATAATAGTACCATACAGTAAACGCCTGAAAATTGTATCATATGGACAAATGCTGCCATACAGTGTACTCCTGAGAATAGTATATGGAAAGTAATACAGCCATTCAGTGCATATATAATAATGCATCACAGTAATTAATGAGAATAGATGTGTAAACAGCCACTTTAGTGAGTAAATAACACCGGCATACATAATACTGCCACACTGTGAACTCTATGTATTCACAGCATAGCTGTATGCGCAATGTTAGTCATATGCAGAATACTACCATAGTGAGAATAGATTTCATATTTAACAGCAACTTT
The DNA here is from genome assembly GCF_048569485.1 of Anomaloglossus baeobatrachus. Lineage (NCBI taxonomy): Eukaryota > Metazoa > Chordata > Amphibia > Anura > Aromobatidae > Anomaloglossus > Anomaloglossus baeobatrachus. Next base: position 671,407,229 of record NC_134355.1, on the reverse strand, counting down.
AGTCATATGAAAATAATATAGCCATATAGTACGTGCATAAGTGAAGTAGTAAGAATTGTATCATATGGCTAAATAATACATCCATATACTGCCACACTGTGAACTCCTGCTAGAATGCAGCCATGCTGTGCATACATAGTATTTCTACATGATGAATTAATGAGGATAGATGTTGTGTGTGTATATAATATCCACATTAGTTATGGATAAATATTACCGCCATATACTGCCTATATAATAGTGCTAGACCGTAAACTCCTGAGAATAGTGTCCTATACATAAATAGCACCATACAGTGCATACATAATGCCTCACATTGCTGTACAATAGCTAAATAATACGGCTAAACAGATCTGGCACCATGATTTTAGTTTGCGAAAAATCTACAAGGGAAACCTTTTCGAGCACCCGGTTAAAACTGAGCCCAATGGTCCCAGGACGTGATCGCTCCTCGTATAGTGCAGGTCTTAAGATAGTCAGATGAGACGGTGTACTTGCCTATATGGACAGGTCACTGCCTCCTGCAAGGGTAACGCACTCCTCCTCCTCGATGGGTCTCCCATCAGAATGCCAGAGTATAGGAGTGTGATTGAGATTGTGAGCTCCTCGGGGGCGGGACTCTGTAGGGCTGTGATATCTCATTCGCTGTATATGACAGTAGATCTTGTAGCTCTATAAATTAACTTTTTTTTTTTTTTTTTTTTTTCCAGGAGGAAATTCCTCGGCAGCTCCAGTACATTGTACTGTATTTACTTCATATAGGAGGCGCCTATTTACTCAAGTGAGTGGTCCTCCATCCATTGCATTGGCTCACCAAAAACTCAAAAGTAGCAAATTCACAGTGCGGCCTCCTCTCATTACACCGCCAGTTAACCTCAGCGATTTTTTTTTTTCTTTTTTTTTTTTTTTTTTAATTTATTTTTTTAATTTTATTTATTTTTTTTTTTTTTCCTTTCTCTCCACAGTTTGACCCGTCTGGGGTTGATTCTGCTGTTACTACAGTCGGTGGCAGAGTTCCTCTTCCATATTGCGCGGCTCTTCTACTTTACTGATGAAAACAATCAAAAGCTGTAAGTGTTGTAGTCTGCGGAGCGTTACCTGACCTTTTATGTTACGGCCGTGTTACCCTCTTACCCTTCCTTGTGAGAAAAAAGACCTCCATTCATGTTTTGCCTCGGACGTGCACAGACCATGATCTGAGCAGAACCTCATGGTATAAAAACATTGTACATGTGTAGACCTGCTGTGATCTGAGGAGTGTATACAAATGTATTGAGTCTAGAAAATGCTCTGTGAGCTAATTGCATCAGCTGCACATAACTCTCTGCTAGATTGTTAGTGTATCAGTTTGGTGTATGGACTGTTTAGCTCACAGAGCATTATCCAGATACAGGAGTCTGGTCTCTTTATCTCACAGAGCGTTATCTGGAGTCTGGTTTGTTCAGTTCACAGAGCATTATCTGGAGTCTGGGCTGTTTTTAGCTTGCAGAGCGTTAGCTGGAGTCTGGGATGTTTTAGCTCGCAGAGCATTATCTGTAGTCTGGGCTGTTTTAGCTTGCAGAGCGTTAGCTGGAGTCTGGGATGTTTTAGCTCGCAGAGCATTATCTGTAGTCTGGGTTGTTTTAGCTCGCAGAGCATTAGCTGGAGTCTGGGCTGTTTAGCTCGCAGAGCGTTAGCTGGAGTCTGGGTTGTTTTAGCTCGCAGAGCATTAGCTGGAGTCTGGCCTGTTTAGCTCTCACAGAGCATTCTGAAGTCTGGGCCGTTTATCTCACAGAGCATTATCTAGATTGTGGAGTGTGGGCCATTAAGCTCGCAGAGCATTATCTGGAGTCTGGCCTGTTTAGCTCACAAAGCATTATCTAGATTGTGGAGTCTGGGCTATTAAGCTCGCAGAGCATTACCTTGAATATGGCCTGTTTACCTCGCAGAGCATTATCTGATGTCTGGCCTGTTTAGCTCGCAGAGCATTATCTGGAGTCTGGGTTGTTTAGCTCGCAGAGCATTGTCTGGAGTCTGGCCTGTTTAGCTCACAGAGTATTATCTAGATTGGCGAGTCTTGGCTGTTTAGCTTGCAGAGCATTATCTGGAGTCTGGGTTGTTTCGCTCGCAGAGCATTATCTGGAGTCTGGGTTGTTTCGCTCGCAGAGCATTATCTGGAGTCTGGGCTGTTTCGCTCACAGAGCATTATCTGGAGTCTGGGCTGTTTCGCTCACAGAGCGTTATCTTGAGTCTGGGCCATTTTGCTCAGAGCAATGTTAAATCGCAGACCAAATTTGCCCTCCTGTATTCATTATTTAGCAATAAGCTTGTCTTCAGGTGATCCCTTGTCCGTTCTCTCTGCAGTTTTAATGCCTGGGCGGTGGTGTTTGTAGTCACCCGGCTGTTTACGTTAACCCTTTCTGTCCTGACGATCGGGTTCGGACTTGCGAGAGCTGAGATCCACACCTTCAATCCGGACAAAGGCAACTTCAATACGTTACTTTTCAGGTACGTTGGACCATGCACGTAGTCCTGTGCAGTAATTGGTAAGAAAACCGGGTAGCCTCTGACTACTCAGTTGGCCAGCTTTTAGACTTTTCTGGCCCGGTGTCTTGAGATGTTCTGGAACTTTTGGGTTTGTTTTTTTTTTTTTTGCAGGATGATTGTGTTGCTTTTGATGTGCGTGTCACAGACCTGGATGATGTGGCGATTCATCCATTTCCAGTTGCGTCGTTGGCGGGAATGCTGTAAAGAACAAGCTGCTAAGAAGAGGCTTCCCCTACCTGTGATGGCCAAGCAACAGGTCAAGATACTTAAAAGGGATTCAGGTAAGAGACCGGGGCTACAAAAACCCAACCGTGAGACTGGAGAGGTTGTCCACTTGTACGGCAGAAACTCACTGACCCACGGTGGTTGGTCTTCGTGAGATCATTGGTGGCCCACATGACTCCTCATCACTCATGGTCTTCTCCACCAGAGTAAAACTGGTCGAAACCCTTTGGATTGGGCTGATTGTTCCCAATCCCATTTTAACAGGTAATTCAAAGACCAGCCCCAGAAGAAGTGGTAACCGTACCCTACACCCACTTTGTCAGAACAGGAGCCGCCTCTGCAGAGCAGTTATGTATTTAGGCTCCTAGATGGAGGAACAAAACTCCCGTAAAAGTGTGGTAGAGGGTAGACCAAGTTGGGCAACCATTGTGACATACTGCACCCTCAGGGGTACGTAAGGTCCGCTTGGCACAGTGTTACACTGACACACTGTCCACGCGGGCACAGGGAGGGAGACAGAGGGTCCACGCAACCTCTGACGCAACACCCCACTTGCTCACAACCCTGACAGGCCGACAGAGACCCTTTTCACTAGTCTTAGTGGAACAGGGCTCTGCCTTCCCGGTAGTCTGCCACCAGTTCCTCATTAAACATAGGCCTGGTCCATTAGCAGGACTATATTGGGCCAAAAACCAGTCCAGGTAGCATGTAATACTAAACCAAGAGCACAGACATGGGATTCGTGAATCTAGATAAAAGAACAACCCAGGATTAAATTACATATTTAATCACCTAACCAACCTCCAGCATACCTATGATAAGACTGGACATGGGATGTACCTACAAGTTCAAGAGAATTGTAAAATGGCAGTTTTCCTCATATCTCCACCTCTGAGTGTCCCATGTGGAAGATATTACCATCATGTTTCCTATTATGATTTTATCTGTCCATAGCTAGGAAACATGATGTGTGTATTGTCTTCCAGTGGCACTGTCCTGAGGCCGAAAATATACCTGCCTTATTTATGGGCGCCACGTAGACCCCAATTTAATAATTTTTACACAGGTGCCGGTCCGTCTCTTCAGTTACCCTTTGAAGCTCCTCTGAAACTAGCAATCGCCCGCCCACTTCACTAGCTGAACTCCGTTCGTCACCAGGGGTCTTGCTCTAGTCAGGGGGCTTCTTCCATTCTGTGATTAACTTTGTCACCTATTATTTGTTCCAGGATCTTGGTATTGGATTTCTATCCTTAATAGGGTGACCTGTTGCAGGTCAGATTGTGTGGAAATACGTATGATTGGCATTTATGGATATGCCAGATTCCTCACAGCGGGGCACAAACCATGGGCACCTTTTTCTTCCCACAATTCTATGTCCTGTAGGACTTCGTACCGGCAATGATATTGCACCAACATATTCTGGTGGTAGACATCTAAGTAGGGGATAGGTGATGACTTTTCAATCAGTAGGGGTCTGACTCCTGGGATCCTCGCCAATTGCAAAAACGGTGCACATATATCTGTTAGAACGGATCAGCAGAGTCCACAGGACTACTTGAGCTTTGTAGTCCGCTTTCTCTGGTAGTCCCAATGGAAATAAATGGTGGTTGCTCTTTCGCTCTGCCTCTTCATCCTAACAATAAAAGTTCCTTTGTTTTGGTGGTTGGACCCCTCTGATCTAGAAGACATTGTCCATGGAGAGGTGATAACTTTTACCTTAGGCAATACCTATTTATTTCGCCACTTCCTTATCTGTTCTTAAAGGGAACCTGTCACCAGGTTTTTCCCTGATGAGCTGCGGCCACCTCCAGTAATCACTTTATATACCGCATTCAAGAATACTGTATATATAAGAGCCCAGGGCGCTGCATATAATGAAAAAAACACCTTAATTATACTCACCGATAGGTGTCGCTGCTCTCGGTCCGGCGCCACCTCCATCTTGTGGGTTCGCCGCGCTCCTGCCCAGCCCCAGCATCCTGCGTCATTCACAGAGAGGCCTCCATTGTGCTTCTGCGCATGCACACTTTGATTAACTAGCTGATGGCAAATCAAAGTATTGTAGTGCGCATGCGCGAGGAAAGGTCAAAGAACGCTTGTACATGCGCACTACAGTACTTTGCTGTTCACGACTGAGGGCATTTCAAAGTGCGCAGGAGCGCTATGGTGGACTATGTGTGAATGATGCAGGACGCGTCATGCACACAGGGCTGGGTAGGAGGACGGACATCACTAAAGATGGAGGACCGAGAGCAGTCACACCCACGGGCCCGAACCACCCCTAGGTGGCCTGGGCTCTTATATACAGTATTCTGGAATGCTGTATATAAGAGCTCACTGGTGATGGCCGCAGCTCATAAAGTGAAAAACCTGGTGACAGGTTCCCTTTAGAAAAAAAAAATTGATTTTGGAATTTTTGGGAGCTTTGATTTGGAGGGTTCGGGAGCTTTGATTTTTGGAGGGTTCGGGAGCTTTGATTTTTGGAGGGTTCGGGAGCTTTGATTTTTGGAGGGTTCGGGAGCTTTGATTTTTGGAGGGTCCGGGAGCTTTGATTTTTGGAGGGTCCGGGAGCTTTGATTTTTGGAGGGTCCGGGAGCTTTGATTTTTGGAGGGTCCGGGAGCTTTGATTTTTGGAGGGTCCGGGAGCTTTGATTTTTGGAGGGTCCGGGAGCTTTGATTTTTGGAGGGTCCGGGAGCTTTGATTTTTGGAGGGTCCGGGAGCTTTGATTTTTGGAGGGTCCGGGAGCTTTGATTTTTGGAGGGTCCGGGAGCTTTTGATTTTTGGACGGTCCGGGAGCTTTTGATTTTTGGACGGTCCGGGAGCTTTGATTTTTGGACGGTCCGGGAGCTTTTGATTTTTGGACGGTCCGGGAGCTTTGATTTTTGGACGGTCCGGGAGCTTTTGATTTTTGGAGGGTCCGGGAGCTTTTGATTTTTGGAGGGTCCGGGAGCTTTTGATTTTTGGACGGTCCGGGAGCTTTGATTTTTGGAGGGTCCGGGAGCTTTTGATTTTTGGACGGTCCGGGAGCTTTGATTTTTGGACGGTCCGGGAGCTTTGCTCATTTTGTCTCTTGTTTTGTTTTCTTTTTTTCTGTTAGGTTATCATGAAAACGGATTGATAAAAGCTGAGAATGGATCTACGCCTCGACCGAAAAAAATCAAAATTCCATAATAATAAAAAAAAAAAAACAGAAAAAGAAAAATCAAAGCCAAACCCTTGCGTGACAGAATCTGGAGCATGTGGAGAAGCAGGACTAGAACCGTGCCCTGGATACTGTCATCGTCTGTGCCCCTCTGGGCTAGAAATAATAAGAAAAAAAAGTGCCTTCTAAGAATCCTCATTAGAAACTTTTTGTAATGGTATTTAAAACAATATTCAAAAATTCTGCTACGTGCCGAACTTGCCTTCCGCCTGTGCCTGGTACCCTCGAGCCCCGGGACGTGTACATTCCCTCCTTACAGTATTTCTTTTTATCCTCCGCACAGTAAACGTTTTCCTACTCCGGTTACACCATCATCGCACGTTTCACCTGGGCACTACCTCCATTCGCGGCTCGTTCTGTGCCATCCTGCCTACAAGCGCCACTGCTCGGATGTTGTCTTGCCTAGTCGGACTAAGTATTTTTCGCCCTTCTTCGTATCCATTTTAGCCCTTTTGTTTAATTTTTACACCTGAGATCAAAGAATATTCTCCAAGTTGGATCTTTTAAGTCCGAGTCGAGTCTCCTCCTCAACCCTCTGTTCTCCATTGGAAGTTTTCTGGCGGGAACTGGAGACTTACAAGTACCTCATCGCATCTTCATGAACTCGGTCAACCTTGTTTGCCTTATGCAACCGGATAAAACTTTCAACATGGTAAACCTCACATAACCTCATCGACCTAGTGCACCAAAGGTCACAAAGCCTTTGGTGCGCTGAGCTTAGACCTTTGGACCTTTGTGAGTCCCATCTAATGGAAATCGTGGGATGAAATCCAGTATGCATTGTCTAATGTTGGTATTATTGAGCTAATTGATGTGATGATTGTTCCAAATCATACATGAAGCTTATTTTTTATAATGATCTTTTTCTAATTACCGCACAAGAAGGGATTTGGATTGTATGATTAGGCAGAAATGTGTGCTCTTTACTGCCACTAGTGTTAGGAGGTTGTAATTGCAATATATCTTGTTCATCAGATGCTCTTCAATTGAGGCATTTGCTATAGGCAGAACTCATCGGTTATGGTCCATCTTTGGGAAAGCTGGGTGACAACGGCCACAAGCGCTGTCACCCAGCTTTCCCAAACTCCTAAATGGCCGTTTGTTTAGAATATACTTGTCATTGATTCCAAACCCATAACCTGTCATATTAAGGAGTTTGTTCATTTTACCCTTTTTGAGGCAGGTTGGCGGGGTCTTCCTGTTAAAATTTGGACTGTTAGCGGATATGTGATAATAATCCGCCATCTGATTAGCCATTCAGATTTCTGAGAAAGCTGTTAATTATGGCCCCCCTGACTCTACCTCAGGTAATAACGGGGTGGCCGTATTTGGGGTTCTCCTACAAAGGCACCCCTATAATGCTAGGGTATGAGAAAAGGTATTTAAAGGGGTTGTCCAGAATGCAAAAATCGAAACTGCACCAACTTTAGAACTTCTTAGCCGTCCCAGTTTGTAGCCAGGACACTTTTTGTAAATTTTGGTGTACTTGGTAAAACCATGCCTGGGTGGGGTATGTACTGAGATCACTGAGAACAGTCACCTCCAGGGAGCGGTTCACTTTACGAATGCTTCAATGAGACTTGTGCAACAGTTATAGCAGTATCAAGCGTGCATCTGTGACACAACTTCTATGATAATGACCTATATATAAATAAACTGGTGTAAATGTCCCTGTTCTCCTGAATCCGGAGCTGTTTTTCTTTTTTCCTGCGCCTCTCCGTTCCTGAGTTATAGCCTCCTCCTTCCCTCTATACAAAACTTACTCTTGTTATCCAATTGGGCATGACCCTCAAAGTTGACGCCCACAGAAAATTTAAAATTCACGCCCACTTGGCCAACAAGACTAGATTTATGTTCCGGAAAGAAAGGGCCATATCTCAGGAACAGAGAGGCGCAGGAAGAAAAGAAAAACATCGTCTGATTCAGGAGAACAGCGGCGTTTACACCTGGCAATAAAATTACATATTTATGTCAAGTGTCAGGTGCTTTTTATCATGTAGCAGTTTTTTTGGTCACTATTTGCGGTGTGTTTATTTGCCGTTCAGGGCAGTATTTGAATTATCTGAATTATCTGGATAACTGTGAGCTCTTTCTACAGAAGGTTGTTTTTGTTTTTGGATTTCCCCTTTAAAATAATCCCTTTCCCCCATCCCCTTTTAAGAATTGATAATTTTGCTCCTTAAGGCAGATTTCAAAATGCTGTCCAGTATTAGAAAAACTAATTTGTCTGATTTTTGCCAAAAACAGCACCACACCTGCCTTCAGGTCATGTCTGGTATTGCAGTTTTTACCTGTATGGAGCAGGGCTGCCATTCCAGACACAATCCAGAGGAGCGTGGTGCTGTATCTTGTTTCTTATCTGAACATATATATCCCCTTATGCAAAACATGACAGGTGCCTTCAGGTTTTTTTTGTTTTTTTTTGTTTTTCTTTTTTTAAATAATGGGCTAAAAGCTATTGTGAGACTAGTCGTCAATAAACAAGTCCTGGATATCCAGCGGTGGCAAAAGTACAACTCCCAGCGTGGTCTGACAGCCTGTGGCTTGCTGGGAGTTGTAGTTTTGAAACAGCCGGAGAGGCGCAAATTGGGGGTCGCCCTCGGCGGTGATGATGTTTTATCCAGCTGGAAGCACTTTAGTTATACCCGGTCCGACAAAGGTCATCCTCCCTAGTCTCGTCCTCCTTTACAATGCACAAACGAGCGGACTGTAATTCTGCAATGGACCAAACAACCTCAAGGGAATCTGCATATTTTTTTTTTTTTTTGTTCTTTTTCCTCCACCGTTTGGCCTCCATCTTGTCCTCTAAGTGCCTTTATCTCCTATTTTTTATACTGTTACTTTTCGATATTGAACGTGGGACGGGAGGGAAACATTTTATACAAGCAATTGTTCGATTTTGTAAACCGACTGTTATTTTCAATAAAATAAAGGTGTAGAAGCAAAAAAAAAAAAGTGCAAGTGATTTGTTTTATTTTTTTCTTAAGGTGATGAAACATGCGCAATACTCCTTTTTTTTTTTTTTTTTATTTTTTCTTTATTTGTACCATATTTATTAATGGAGTAAAATAAATAACGATCTGTTGTCCCTGCAGTCGGGGAGGAATGTATTCCGGGATCCTTTTTGCTTTAAATGCTCGGATCGGATCCTCCTGTGCGTCCGTCCGTTGTCTCCTGCGCGTCGGTTCTCCTGTGAAGTCGCCGAAAAAAATGGTGTCAATCCATGTAGAATTTGCAAATCTCAAGAAGCAGTGGAGTAACTAGAGTTCCATGGGCCCCGGTGCAAAATTTGCACCTGGGCCCCCCCATGTTGGTCAGATGTATGTATGTATGTATGTATGTATGTATGTGTGTGTATACATTTAGCATTTTAAATCTTATAAAGACATGTGAGTTCTCCCCCCCATTATGTTGTAAAGTCCTCCATCCTCTTCTAATATGTCCCCCAGCCCGGGCTCCTTCCTGGTAAATATATCTCACATCCTGGTATATATACCCCCATCCTGAAATGTCTCCCATCCTAGTAAATATGTCCCCCTTCCTGGTATATACTGACCCCCTCTTGGGCCCCTCTGGTATATACTGTACATCTCCTAGTATATATGCTCCTCTCAAGGGCCCATCCCGATACAAGATCCACAATGAAGAGATGAAAGGTCGCACTCCAAAGGTCGAATAAAATATTTTTCTTTTTATTCCACGATCACATCAGGGGTACAGGTAGTGAGGGAGGATGAGGGTGTGCCACGTCGGACGACGGCAGCCGTTTCGCAAGTAACCTTGCTTCTACGGGTCCAGTTGACTGGACCCGTAGAAGCAAGGTTACTTGCGAAACGGCTGCCGTCGTCCGACGTGGCACACCCTCATCCTCCCTCACTACCTGTACCCCTGATGTGATCGTGGAATAAAAAGAAAAATATTTTATTCGACCTTTGGAGTGCGACCTTTCATCTCTTCATTGTGGATCATATATATATATATATATATATATATATATATATATATATATATATATATATATATATATATATATATATATATATATATATATATATATATATATATATATATAAAAAATTATAAATACGCATGCATGCATACACTCTCCCCCTCTTGGTATATATGTTCCTCTCCTGGGTCCTTCATGGTATATGCTGTCCTCCTCCTGGTATATATGCTCCTCTCCTGGTATCTGCTGTCTTCTTCCTGGTATATATGTTCCGCTCCTGGCATATGCTGTCCCCCTCTTGGAATACACTGTTCCCCTCTTGGCATACATGCTCCTCTCCTGGGCCCCTCCTGGTATATGCTGTCCCCCTCCTGGTATATTTTTCTCTCCTGGGCCCATCCTAGTATCTACTATCTCCCTCCTGGTATATATGTTCCTCTCCTTTATATATACTATCCTCCACCTGGTATATACTGTTCTCCTTCTTGGAATACACTGTCCCCATCTTGGTATATACTCTATGTTCCTTTCCTGGGCCCCTCCTGGTGTATATGTTCCTCTCCTGGTCCTCCTGTTTATACTGTCCCCCTCCTGGTATATACTGTCCTTTTCCTCCACGGCTCCCACCTCTATAGCTGGCCTGCAGTGGCCGGCAGCTTTTATTGGTGTCGGTGCTATTGCAACACATGACATAGATGAAATCTGCCGTTTGGCCAGCAGTGTGTATCGTAGTACAGAGACCCAACAGGTTTCTGTACCGAGATGCATTTCAGCTGGATGTGCGCCCTCAGAAGCTCGTCCAGCTGAAGCAGGGTCTGGAGATGGCAGGCCCCTGCACCCCTATGCCCGGTCACTATCCCTGTGACTGCGATCGTTCCGCTCCTGTCAAGAAGCCACAAGCGCAGGAGGCAAAAAAATGTTACATGGGTATATCTGAAAACCTGCAAATTTGTCACACTCCTCTCCTGAAACACTCTGTGCTGCTTTGTAAAGGATTTGAAGAGTGGGGGCTGTCGGGGGCCGTGGTTTGGATTCTGTATTTATTTCCTTCCAGCCCGGGTGATTCAGTGTCCAGGAATGATTACATTTCCAATCCACGTCAGTCGGATCATACGGGAGCACTGGGAGGGGACAATTCCAGTCCGGACGGCTCTGGCATCCCTACGATCCCTACATCTTGCAGATTATTAGCACCTAAACACCCTAATCTTTTTCCAATAAAAAGTCCTGCTACGTCACACTGTACACTGCAAATATCTCTGCTTGCTGTCAGTGAATGATACATCTGTGCACTAAAAAAAAAAAAAAATCATTTTGCACAGCTGAGGGTTTGCAAAAAAAACTGTTTCCAGCCTGTGGATAAAAAGTGTGGACGTCCGAGATGATACATTTCCCCTGCACTGATACATTGTAGCAAAAAGAACAATCTAGAAGAGAGATCTGAGGATTGTCTACACTGGATATAATTCTAACAAAAATAACTACAATTCTTAAATAGATGCATTTTGGCCTAAAAATATTCTTTTGCAACTGATTTTCATTAAAAATTTTGCACCGTTTTGCTTCTCTGCACATTTGCGGCCGCAGAATGAGTTAACTGAGTATCCATCAGTGAGCTAATTTTGACATGGAGCTTTGAATATTTTATCAATGTACTGGGAGATAAGATAAGATGGCCGCCGTGTGCGCAGTGCTATATTCACATTGTAGCTGAACCATTCAATAAAATGGTGTCAGTCAGCGTATACCGCAATCTCTGGGTCCGTATTCTTGAAGACACTGTCTCTGCAAATATCATCTGAAACAAACTGGTGATATTCGCAGACGCATTGTCTTCAATAAAATGGCGCTGGAGTTCGTAGTATATGCATGCGCGGACTACGGTGCCAATTTATTGAAGGATTCAACTAGAAAGTGAATCTAGCACTGCACACGCCCCAGCCATCCCGGCTGCGGACAGAAGGACGCGATCAGCATTATATTACAATAGATTCTTGGTTATACTTGATAAGGGCCTAGTTGTCTATAGCAACCAATCAGAGCTCAGCTTTCACTTTACCTCAGCAGCTGCAATAATGAAAGCTGCACTCTGGTTGCTATAGGCAACCAGAACAATGTTATTGGGAGGCAATTCTCATTAATGAAGCCCCTGTATTTCTGCACTGGGTAACCTTTTTTTTTAAAAAATAAAAAAATAAAAATCGGCCTTTTGGCCAATCAATCAAACGCTCCGATCGACCTTGGTTCTGGCCGGTCTAACGCTTCGATCGTGGCTCTGGCCGGTCTAACGCTTCGATCTTGGCTCTGGCCGGTCTAACGCTTCGATCTTGGCTCTGGCCGGTCTAACGCTTCGATCGTGGCTCTGGCCGGTCTAACGCTTCGATCTTGGCTCTGGCCGGTCTAACGCTTCGATCCCGTGTGACATGGACTCTCATGGGTTAAAGTTTCTTAAAATTCAGCCAGACAGGATGATAGATTGTTTATACACGGGGGATAAGTCCCTCATTGTTTTTACAAGACTCTTGTTGACTCATGTAATTGTGTTGGCCACTGAAAGCCAGACGTATTGTTTCGCCAGACTCTTCCAGTAATCATTGTATTGTAGTTGTGTATTGCTAATGTGATTACCTTAGTAGCCATTATCTAGTCTATGCATTCTAGACTACATCTATACCCTCAGTCTTTCTGTAGACATCATTTGGATGAACATTGTCCATGTAGCTTGAGATTCATCCAATGGGAGAGGCGATCTTGTCCAACCAATCGATGAGGACGCAGTGTATCCAAGTGGAAGGCTATGGCTATAAAAGGGATTTCTTTAAGCCACCAGGGGGTTGTTGATGGATGCTGATGGATCCAATCTAAGCTCTTAAGGCCTAGTCACATTAAACAACTTACAGCGATCCCAACAACGATACAACCTGATAGGGATTGCTGGTAAGTTGCTAGGAGGTCGCTGGTGAGATGTCACACTGCGACGCTCCAGCGATCCCACCAGCAACCTGACCTGGCAGGGATCGCTGGAGCGTCGCTACACGTGGAAGCAACGTGGAAGTATGCTGCGCTTGGTAACTAAGGTAAATATCGGGTAACCAACCCGATATTTACCTTGGTTACCAGCGCACAACTAGCCACAGTACATATCGGGTTAATTACCCGATGTGTACTCTGCTACGTGTGCAGGCAGCAGGGAACCGGCTTCTGCGGACGCTGGTAACCACAGTAAACATCAGGTAACCAAGAAGCCCTTACCTTGTGTCACAAACCATCGGGGGGGTCACTCAGAAGTCCCCCGCGCTGGCTACCAGTACGTCACAATCGGGGGGTAACAAGTGGGGTGTCCCCCTCCTTTATACCTCCCGACCGACAGACAGAGCACGTGACGCGCTCTCTAGCGCCCCTCTTATAGTCAGGCCAATTATGGAATTGCCCGACAATAAGCAAGGAGGCCGCTATACTACTTATGCCGATTATTGAAGGGTCCCCGGTGAGAGTAGGGTATATATTCCCCCGACCTCCGCGGGCGGAATATATAATATCTTCCCGGATCTCACTGGCCTCCCCACAATAATCCTTGGCACAACTCGCTGCCACCAACCGATTTACGGTAACTATTAGCCGAACACACAGACGTGGGATTCAAGATCGAGATAACAGAACAGCCCAAGATTAATTATATAATTTAATCGCCTAAAGCACACTAGAAACTACAATATATACAATAGGGAATCTACAGAATATACATATGTCAGAGTACAGTTACAGATAAAGCATGGTTTACAACAGGTATGCAATTCAATCAGTTACCTTGTGCGTCTGGCCACAGGGGGGCGCTGTAGACCAGGTTTCCAGGAACTCTCTCACAGGTCTGTCCCAACCAGGCCCCCGAGCAGAAGAACCCTGGAAAATGGCCGAAGTAGGGTTATCAACCTGGGCAGATCCAGGTCCCCTCCTACCTTAGTGACCTCACAGGGAAGCACTGCCACTCCCCCTGCATGGATCAGAATTATCCAGCAAAGGGGATATTGGCCATAACTTTGCCTGGGAGCGTCGTAGGCAGACGCCAATGCTCTCATTGTGACAGTTATGAATTTAGCTACAGAACGAGGGGACTCATGACCTGTCTACGAGTTCCCATATGGCTGATATCACGCCTGGGGTATTTCCCAAGCTCCCCCTTCCATAAAAAAGGTGTGCCAGCATCGTCCGCCTGCGCAAACACCATTTTTATGGTTGCCATATTTATCGGAGATATGGCTTGCGAGATATGAACCATTTTTTACTGGAGTCGTTCTGTCTGGCTATTTCCATAGCCTTGCTAATGAGATACAACTCTTGTTACAGGGTGACGGCAGGGAGTCATCCTGTGTCCTTTGTCCTAAAGCCACCTAATTTCCATATCACAGGACATGGCCATGGAGTTTGTTGCTAAACCAGTTGTGTGAAGGAAAGGGGGGGGGTGACACCAGGAGAGGGCTTCCTGACATACTTGAATATCATGATTTATCGTCATATCTCCGGATTTACCTCACACCTCCCCCCTTTTGAGGGCGCTAGGGGGCAGCACACTCCGGTGTTCCCCCGTGCGCCCGTCCGCGACCTCTCCTTGTCGGGACAGCCCGTCTGCGTTACCGTGGTCACGGCCCCTTTTGTGGCGAATGGTGAAGTTGTATTGCTGGAGCGCAAGGCTCCATCGCAACAATCGCCCATTCGTCCCAGAGACGGTGTGCAACCAGCTGAGGGGATTGTGGTCCGTCTCCACGATGAAGTGGCGCCCGTATAGATAGGGTTGCAGACGCTGCAGGGCCCACACTATGGCCAGGCACTCCTTCTCCATCGTGGAATAGGCAACTTCCCTTGGTAACAGCTTCCTGCTCAGGTACAAGACTGGGTGCTCTTGGCTCGCAGAGTCCACCTGGCTGAGCACCGCACCGAGGCCGAAGTCACTGGCGTCGGTCTGTACTACAAACGGCCGCGTGAAGTCGGCTGCCTGTAGCACGGGCGGGCTGGACAGGGCGTCCTTTAGGGCCCGGAAGGCTGTCTCGCAGTCCATTGTCCAATCGACTGCAGAGGGCAGCTTCTTCTTGGTGAGGTCCGTCAAGGGCTTTGCCAGGCTACTATAGCATGGAACAAACCTCCTATAGTACCCAGCGGTCCCCAAGAAGGACATCACCTGCTTCTTGGTCCTGGGGGTGGGCCAGGATGCGATGGCCTCCACTTTCTCAGGCTCGGGCTTCAGTGTTCTCCCGCCTACCCGGTGACCGAGGTACTGGACCTCGCTCATGGCCAGCTGACACTTTCCCGGCTTGATGGTCAAACCTGCCTGGTGGACCCGCCTGAGCACCTGTGCTAGATGCTCTAGGTGATCTTCCCAGGTGGGACTGAAGACGGCAATGTCATCCAGGTACGCGGCCGCGTACCCTTCAAGTCCCTTGAGCAGGGTGTTGACCATCCGCTGGAAGGTGGCAGGGGCATTCCTCATCCCGAATGGCATCACCGTGGACTCGTACAGTCCAAATGGGGTAATAAAGGCAGAGCGTTCCCTGGCCTTGCGAGTCAGGGGGATCTGGCAATATCCCCGGCTCAGATCCATGATGGTCAGGTACTGAGCCCCGGCCAACTGATCGAGCAGGTCATCGATGCGTGGCATTGGGTACGCATCGGCGACCGTGACAGCATTGAGCCCCCTGTAGTCCACGCAGAACCGAGTGGTTCGGTCCTTCTTAGGGACGAGGACTACAGGCGAGGCCCAAGCGCTGTTGGATGCCTGGATCACCCCCAGCTTCAGCATCTCGTCAATTTCCTGGCGCATGTGTTGCTGCACCTCCAGGGAGACCCGATATGCTGAACGCCGGATCGGGGGATGATCCCCAGTGTCCACGTGATGGACAGCCAAGTCAGTCCTTCCGGGCTGGTTGGTAAACAACCCCCGGAAGGGGTGTAGGGTGGCCCACAGCTGGGACCGTTGGTCCTCCAAGAGCTGGTGGCCAACCTCCACATCCTCAATGGATCCGCCTGCCCTAACCTGGGCTAGCATATCCAAGAGGGTTTCCGCTTCTCCCTCCTCGGGCAGGTTGCACACGGGGAGCGCACATGCCTCCCGCTCATGATGTGCCTTCATCATGTTCACATGGAAGGGCTTCCGCCTTCCACGAGCAGGGTCCAGGGTGACCAGGTACGTCACAGGGTTGAGCTGCTGGTACACGAGGTATGGGCCTTCCCAGGCTGCCTGAAGCTTGTCCTGTGGTACGGGGACCAGTACCCACACCTTTTGACCCACTTGGTAGGTCCTCTCACAAGCGTTCTGGTCGTACCAACGCTTCTGATCGGCCTGGGCTTGAGCCATATTGTCGTGTACCAGTTGCGTCAAGGCCTGCATTTTGTCCCGGAAGCGCATGACATACTCGATAACCGACACTCCAGGGGTGGCCAAATCCCCTTCCCAAGCCTCTTTCACCAGAGCCAGGGGGCCCCGCACACGTCGCCCGTACAGGAGCTCAAACGGTGAGAATCCTGTTGAGGCCTGTGGAACCTCCCGGTAAGCAAATAACAGGTGTGGGAGATACCGCTCCCAGTCACGCCCATGGGAGTCGACCAACATCTTAAGCATCTGCTTTAAGGTGCCATTGAACCGCTCGCACAGGCCATTAGTCTGTGGATGGTACGGGCTGGCCACCAGATGTCGCACCTGGACCTGCTTACAGAGGGCCTCCATCAGCTGGGACATGAATTGGGTCCCCCGGTCAGTGAGCATTTCCTGGGGAAAACCCACTCGGGAGAAAATCTCCAGCAATGCGGTGGCCACCTTGTCAGCCCGAATGGACGACAAGGCCACTGCTTCTGGGTACCGGGTGGCATAGTCCACTACCGTCAGTATGAAGCGTTTCCCGGAGCTGCTGGGGATGGCCAGCGGGCCGACCAGATCCACAGCCACCCTCCTGAAAGGCTCATCGATGATTGGCAGAGATACCAGTGGGGCTTTGGGGTGTGGCCCCGCCTTCCCCACTCTCTGACAGGTTTCACACGAACGGCAGTAGGCAGCCACATCGGCCCCCATTTTTGGCCAGTAGAAATGCTGGTTTAACCTGGCCTTGGTCTTAGCGATCCCTAGGTGTCCGGCCATCGGAATCTCATGTGCGATCCGCAACAACTCCGTCCGGAACGGATAGGGTACCACCAACTGTCGGTCCCTGGGCCACGCCTCCGGTGAACCCTGCTGGACCGTGGCCCGGTACAGCCGTCCTTGGTCCCAGACCACTCGCTCCGGGTCCGAGTCCGAGGGAGGCTGTGCCGCCTGCTCCTTAAGAGCTTTCAGGCTGTCGTCAGCTTCTAACGCTGCCTGAAACCCCTGACTAGATGTGGCCAGAATCGACGAGACTGTCACATCTTCAGTCAGTACCCCGGGACCTGTGTCCTGGCCTCCACCTGACTCGGCTGCCACTTGGTCAGAAGGGGAAGAGCTATCGGACCTCCGGGAGGCCCCTTGGCTTCCAGCACTCCCACTGCGGGTGACAGCGGCCACAGCCGCTGCGACCGTGGGTCGTGCCTGCTCCTCCTCCGTTCCTGACCAAGTCGCCGGTTCAGGCAGACCTACCTGGCTTCCTGACACCCCGGTTGTGGGGGAACCATGCACCGAGATCTTACCTGGGAGCACTTCCGCTCCTGGACCGGCCCCAATCTCACCTGCCTGTTCCCCCCCTGCAGCAACAGAACCCCGCTGTGAAATCTCTGGGGACCCCACATTTGCTGTGGTAGCCCCCACCCCACACACTGGTCCTCCCCCTGCAGCACCCTGCTCTCTGCTTATCCCTGCAGAGGGCAGCAGATCCCAGCTCACAGGCTGGTTACTTGTAGAGGCATTGTCACACCTTTCTCTGACCCCCTCCCCTGTCACAGCTGCAGCTGCGTGTGTGTCTATGGTGTCTGTGCAAGCAGAAATATCAGAGTTCACTCCCTCCTCCCTTACATCATTCATAGATAACACATTAACATTGTCCGGAGGCACGTCAGCACTGGCTGAAGGTTCAGCCTTTGGGGCGGGGCCAAACTGGGAGGTTATTTGCCCCAAATCTGTCCCAAGTAGCACGTTTGCAGGGATCCGATCAGTTACCCCCACCTCCCTCACCCCTCGCCCTGCGCCCCAGTCCACATAAATGTCAGCAACAGGCAGCGCCGGGTCAGTGCCTCCAATCCCGGAGACAGCGAGGGTTTTTCCAGGGATCAAGTCTTGGGGGGACACCATCTCAGGCCGCACCAGAGTCACCTCCGAGGCGCTGTCTCGCAGTCCTATGGTCACAGACCGGCCGACGGTGACAGGTTGGAAGCTGTCCAGGGACCTACCACCACCCCCACCCACACAATACACCTTGGGCGGCCCTTGGGACGGGGACGGAGCCGGGGCCTTGGGACGCTGAGGGCACATGGCCTTGAAGTGTCCAGGTAGGTTGCACTGGTGGCACCATCTTGGTTCTGCCACGGGCCTGGAGAGGGGAGTTGAGGGGGACACCCCCTGCAGTCTAGGGGCAGGTGGGGCAGTCGCAGAATTCATCTTACCCCCTCTCCAGGTGCTGCTGGTGGCCGCTCTCCTGGCCTCAGGGGCCCGGTTGTTGGTGTAGTCATCGGCAAGGGCAGCTGTAGCCGTGGACCCCTTTGGCTTCTGGTCTCGGATGAACTGGCGGAGATCCTCAGGGCAGTTCCACAAGAGTTGCTCCGTGATGAACAAGTCCAGGATCTCCGGTCCGGTGGAAAGCTGCAGGCCTTGGGTCCAGTGGTCGGCAGCTCGGGCAAGTGCCCGCCGGTGGTCAGCCCAGGAGTCCTTTGGTCCCTTCTGCAGGGTCCGGAACTTCTTGCGGTAGGACTCCGGGGTGAGGTTGTACTGTTGGATCAGGGCCCGCTTGATGGTGTCGTAGCCCTGATCCGCCTCAGCAGGCAAGTCCCCAAGGATATCCAGGGCCTTACCCCTTAAACGGGGGGTCAGGTATTTGGCCCACTGGTCCTTGTTCAGATGATGCTGCAAGCAAGTCCGTTCAAAAGCAGTCAAGAAAGAGTCCAAGTCTCCATCCTTCTCCAGCACTGGGAAGTCCTCAACACGGACCTTTGGAAGTTTGGTGTCTGGAAGGTCACGGGTGGCTGATGAGGGCCGGAGCTGAGCTAGCTGCAGCTGGTAGTTACGCTCTGCCTGGCGCTCTTCACGCGCTGCTTGCCGCTCACGCTCGGCCATGAGTTCCTTGTAGCCCTCCCGGTCTCCAGCCTGGCGTAGGGCCATAGCCATTTGAAGAAGGCTATCCGAGCCTCCCAGGCTCGGTGGAATGGCACGTGGTGATCTGCGGCCCGCTGCGGAGCCTGGTGCTTCACTGTCCATTGCAGAGCGGAGGGCTGGCGTCTGGCTCGTTGAGGACCCTTGGGCGAGCTGCTCCTCATCTTGTCCAGCAGTGCCCGGTTGTGCAATGTCCTCTGCAGAGCTGTTTTCTGGCGTCGAGCTCCTGGAGGACTCGTGGACAACCTCCTCATCGTCTCTGGCCTGAGCATCGGCCATTCCTTTGGCTTTGCTCCTGGTGCTCTCAGCCATTCTTGCAGACTTTTGGTCACTGACACAGAACTGACACCTGATGCCTCCACACACCTTACAGTATCTGCACTCTGACACTCTAGTGTTGAGCTAGTCTGAAGACCCCAGCAGCCACAGCTGCTGCAGGCAGTCTTTAGTGTCTGGGAGTATGGGTCTCACACTCACACACACTATTATCTCGATCCCACCGCTATGCCACCAATATGTCACAAACCATCGGGGGGGTCACTCAGAAGTCCCCCGCGCTGGCTACCAGTACGTCACAATCGGGGGGTAACAAGTGGGGTGTCCCCCTCCTTTATACCTCCCGACCGACAGACAGAGCACGTGACGCGCTCTCTAGCGCCCCTCTTATAGTCAGGCCAATTATGGAATTGCCCGACAATAAGCAAGGAGGCCGCTATACTACTTATGCCGATTATTGAAGGGTCCCCGGTGAGAGTAGGGTATATATTCCCCCGACCTCCGCGGGCGGAATATATAATATCTTCCCGGATCTCACTGGCCTCCCCACAATAATCCTTGGCACAACTCGCTGCCACCAACCGATTTACGGTAACTATTAGCCGAACACACAGACGTGGGATTCAAGATCGAGATAACAGAACAGCCCAAGATTAATTATATAATTTAATCGCCTAAAGCACACTAGAAACTACAATATATACAATAGGGAATCTACAGAATATACATATGTCAGAGTACAGTTACAGATAAAGCATGGTTTACAACAGGTATGCAATTCAATCAGTTACCTTGTGCGTCTGGCCACAGGGGGGCGCTGTAGACCAGGTTTCCAGGAACTCTCTCACAGGTCTGTCCCAACCAGGCCCCCGAGCAGAAGAACCCTGGAAAATGGCCGAAGTAGGGTTATCAACCTGGGCAGATCCAGGTCCCCTCCTACCTTAGTGACCTCACAGGGAAGCACTGCCACTCCCCCTGCATGGATCAGAATTATCCAGCAAAGGGGATATTGGCCATAACTTTGCCTGGGAGCGTCGTAGGCAGACGCCAATGCTCTCATTGTGACAGTTATGAATTTAGCTACAGAACGAGGGGACTCATGACCTGTCTACGAGTTCCCATATGGCTGATATCACGCCTGGGGTATTTCCCAAGCTCCCCCTTCCATAAAAAAGGTGTGCCAGCATCGTCCGCCTGCGCAAACACCATTTTTATGGTTGCCATATTTATCGGAGATATGGCTTGCGAGATATGAACCATTTTTTACTGGAGTCGTTCTGTCTGGCTATTTCCATAGCCTTGCTAATGAGATACAACTCTTGTTACAGGGTGACGGCAGGGAGTCATCCTGTGTCCTTTGTCCTAAAGCCACCTAATTTCCATATCACAGGACATGGCCATGGAGTTTGTTGCTAAACCAGTTGTGTGAAGGAAAGGGGGGGGGTGACACCAGGAGAGGGCTTCCTGACATACTTGAATATCATGATTTATCGTCATATCTCCGGATTTACCTCACACCTTGGTTACCCGATATTTACCTTCGTTACCAGCGTCCGCCGCTCTCACGCTGCCAGTGCCGGCTCCCTGTTCACTGCACACATAGCCACAGTACACATCGAGTTAATTACCCGATTTAGTTGTTGCTCTGTCGCTGTCACACACAGCGATATCTGCTTCACAGCGGGAGAGCAACAACTAAAAAATGGCCCAGGACATTCAGCAACAACCAACGACCTCACAGCAGGGGCCAGGTTGTTGCTGGATGTCACACACAGCGACATCACTAGCAAGTTGTGCATCAGCAGCGATGTTGCTAGCGATGTTGCTTAGTGTGACGGTACCTTTAGGAGCTGACTAGAGGATCAGGATATCTTATGGCTTCAATCTAGGGACTCCGGTTCCGGTTGGAGACCATATCCACAGCCTAGGGATTTCGACTCCGGCTGCCAGGATTGTAACATCATATCAGGACTACCTAAGGAGGACACTCAGGTTGGGACAGTTCAGTCACCTGTTACAGACTTTGCAGACCTCAGACAGCTTCCTAAATCTGGCGTTATTCCTTTCTCGGTGGGTGCCCGCCAAAAGCGGGGTGCTGCTGGATTGGAGTAATTAGCCCTGGAACCTCTGAGAGATGGACATTCTAAATCCCTGGTGAGCCAGCGGAAGGGGGAGACTCTGTTGCCTGTTACATTTGTGTTTTGCTGGTTATGTGCCATATGCCGTGTTTGGGGATCCAATAAAGTCTAATTATTGTGGTTCCCTCACACTGTGTTGCCTGAGTAATGTTATGCCCACGGTTAAGGAGGCCGGCGTTCAGTTGGGATGAGCCCTGAGCGATGCTGACTTTCTAAAGGCGGCGGGTTTTAGCGGACGAGAGCACCCACTGAGCCCCGTGTCTCCACATCCCGCCTCTGGCCGGTCTAACGCTTTGATCCCGCCTCTGGCCGGTCTAGCGCTTCGATCCCGCCTCTGGCCGGTCTAGCGCTTCGATCCCGCCTCTGGCCGGTCTAGCGCTTCGATCCCGCCTCTGGCCGGTCTAGCGCTTCGATCCCGCCTCTGGCCGGTCTAGCGCTTCGATCCCGCCTCTGGCCGGTCTAACGCTTCGATCCCGCCTCTGGCCGGTCTAACGCTTCGATCTTGGCTCTGGCCGGTCTAACGCTTCGATCCTGGCTCTGGCCAAAAGTACACCTTTAGGATTATATCATGATATATACGATATGATATGATTATCACGTCTTTAAAGCGCTATGGAATTAATAGCGCTATGTGCCCACGGGCGCTCGTACCTGCGGATGTATCCGCAGATACGGCCGCATGTTTCCCACAGCTGCCCGCCGGCATCCGCAGCTATTTTTAGCTGCGAGTTTCCAGCGGAATAGCTGCAGGAAACATGCGGAGTTTCACGCGATTTACCTGTGGACGTCCTGGCCTCTATCTCCATAGCGGAGGGCCGGGATCTCCGCAAGTAAATCCGCATGAATAATTGACATGCAGTTAGGTGCGGCTGAGGGATCTCCGCAGGAGATTCCGCAGCCGCACTTTCCGCAGCGTGGACACAGACACTCCCCATGTCCCATAGGGTAACATGGGGAGTATCTGTACATGCTAAAACCTGCGGATTTATCTGGAAAATCCAGAAAAATCCGCAGGTTTTCTGCGGCAAAATCCGCGGGTACTGAGTCCCGTGGGCACATAGCCTTAAAGTGAATAAAATAAATGAATACAATATATAATACCATCCAGAGGTGCATTAGGGCCCCATTCATTTCCATGGCTGCTGGTTTCTCCAGTTCCTGGGTGTTGTGTATACATGTATTTATACATCCAAGTAAAATATATCTTTGTACTGTGTTAGCCAGTAGAGATAAAAAAAAATTGTTTAAAAGAACTGAAGTCCTCAGTGGTTGATACCTTTTAATGGCTAACTGAAATAATAATTGCAAGCTTTCGAGACTACTCAGGTGAGAATTCATCCTTGTCCTGAGCTGTTGTCCGGTCTCCCCTACATACAGACCCCCAGTTGGACATTTGGTACATATAATTAAGTACACCCCATTGGTTGTGGTGCAGCTGAAGGTACCTGGGATCTTGTAGTCCTGATGTGATCTGGGGATCTTTATCTTGTCCGTTGTCAATATTAATGGACAGGTCTTACATTTTTTGATCATTTCCCTGCAACCAGAAAAAATGTAAGACCTATCCATTAATATTGACAACGGACAAGATAAAGATCCCCAGATCACATCAGGACGACAAGATCCCAGGTACCTTCAGCTGCACCACAACCAATGTGGTATACTTAATTATATGCACCAAATGTCCAACTGGGGGTCTGTATGTAGGGGAGACCGGACAACAGCTCAGGACAAGGATGGATTCTCACCGCCACACAATTAGAGAAAAAAGGATGGATCTACCTGTGGCCAAACATTTTTGTAACTCAGACCACAGCATCATGGGCATGAAATTGCTGGTATTGAAAGGAAACTTCAAGTCCCAGAGAGATAGGAGACTATGGGTGTACTAACTTCTGGTGACCGATGACACATTCAGAGTAGGAATGAAGGTGTCTCATGGATTCATGTCTTTTTACATCAGTTAGGAGATGTGCTCCTCTGACCATCCGAGCGTGTCACAGCCCGGACCAGACCCTGATCAGAGGACAATAAAACTTTCACACTGAACTGCAGCAATATTTATGGCCACAACAGTTTGCCCCCTGCCATAGAGATAGTTCTATTTCATATAACTTGTTTTTTTTTTGTTTTTTTTTACTGCACTATTCTAAGTCCTGTTGTGTATAAATATGTGACTCTTCAGATTTTGTGTTATACCATGCCTGATGAAGAGACCTGAGTAGTCTCGAAAGCTTGCAATTATTACCATCTTTTCAGTTAGCCATTAAAAGGTATCAACCACTGAGGACTCTCAGTTCTTTTAAACAAATTTTTTATACATCCAACCACTTGGGGGAGCCAACGACATAGAACCAAGAATCGTCTTTTATGAAGAATGTGCAAAAATGCATTCTTATACTAATATTTGCTTTTTTGGGATTTGATTTTCCCAACATTTTTCCTATTAAATTAATTAAAAAATAAAATTTATGTAATATATATACACTAGCTGTACTACCCGGCTTCGCCCAGGTTAATAACTGCTGTTAACAAAATAGAATGTATTAACATTCCCGGGATGGAATGTATAAATAGAATATATTAACGCCCGGGATAGTAACTGTCTCTGTTTCTCTCCCATTCTCTGTCTGTCTCCCCCTCTGTATATATCTCTCTGTCTCCCTCTCTCTATCTTTGTCTGTCTGACTGTTTCTGTCTCTTTCTCCGTCTGTCTCAATCTCTTTCCCTGTCTGTCTCTTTCCCTGTGTCTGTCTCTGTCTCTTTGTCTGTGTCTGTCTCTTAACCTGTCTCTCTCTTTCCCTCTCTTTCCCTGTCTGTCTCTTTCCCTGTCAGTCTGTGTCTGTCTCTTTGTGTCTGTCTCTTACCCTGTCTATGTCGGTTTCTTTCCCTGTCTGTGTCTGTCTCTTTCCCTGGCTGCATTGTGACACGCCAACATTCCATATAAGGGCGTGGCTGCGCATTCTTCTGAAGTTCTGGCTGCACTGTGGCTCCCAGCTCCATTCGCTGTAATGGAGGCAGGTTTTTTGGTGAATAACTGTAAAGAGCTGGGTTTAAATTTCCCCTCAAAGCATTGCCTATGACGCTCTTGGGGTCCAGAAGTGTGAGTGTGCAAAATTTTGTGGCTGTTGCTGCGACAGTGCAGATGCCAATCCCGGACACACACACACACACACACACACACACACACACACACACACACACACACCTTTATATATTAGATTTTATATATATATATAAAAAAATATATTTCTTAGAAATTTTTTTTTGTTTTTTTTTAATTTGATAGGAAAAATCAGATTTTTATATATATGATATATATAAATTATACACATACACACTATATATATATTTATTTTTTAATCCCGTTAATGCATTACTATTTGCTTAAAATTTTCAGTGAAACAATATCAAATTTTAGTGTGAAAATAAGTGTTTTCTTCTTCAGTCTCAACATGAAATTCACCAAGAAACCTCTAATAATTACGGTATTTATGGGAAAACCTCGTTGATTTTCGTATGGGCCTTTTTTTTTTATTTGCAGTTTTGCTTGAAAGACTACTGCACAAAAAAAAAGTTTTCGTTCCATTGTGGAGTTCGCCCCAATTATTTACATTAAAACTATGAAAGGAGGAAAAAAAAAAAAAGCATCAAAATGGAAACAAAAGAAAAAATGCATGGTGATAATCCAGAAAATCTGATAATCCCAGAGAATCTGATAATCCACAATGCCTGATAATCTGGCACTAGAGACCCAGAAAGTCTGGAAATCTGGCAAAATCTCATCATTCATAACAAGGAAACACAGAATGTTTGATAATCCAGACTCTGATGACTCAGTCTGATAGTCCGGTGCCCAATATTTTAGGCAGACTGATTATGTGGCACACAATATTCCAGATTATTTTATAATTAGCCACATGATAATCCAAAACCTGATTACTCAGAAAGTCTATAAATCTAGAACATGTAAAAATCCAGCCCTTTGGAACCAAAAACATTTTATAAACCAACAACCAATACCCAGAAAGTTGCACAATCCAGCACTGACACCCAGAAAATCTGATAATCCAGCACTAAACACTAAAAATATTTTATAATCTAGCACTGACACCCAGAAAATCTGATAATCCAGCACTGACACCCAGAAAATCTGATAATCCAGCACTAAACACTAAAAATGTTTTATAATTCAGCACTGACACCCGGAAAATCTGATAATCCAGCACTAAACACTAAAAATGTTTTATAATCCAGCACTGACACCCAGAAAATCTGATAATCCAGCACTGACACCCAGAAAATCTGATACTCCAGCACTAAACACTAAAAATGTTTTATAATCCAGCACTGACACCCGGAAAATCTGATAATCCAGCACTAAACACTAAAAATGTTTTATAATCCAGCACTGACACCCGGAAAATCTGATAATCCAGCACTAAACACTAAAAATGTTTTATAATCCAGCACTGACACCCAGAAAATCTGATAATCCAGCACTGACACCCAGAAAATCTGATAATCTAGCACTAAACACTAAAAATGTTTTATAATCCAGCACTGACACCCAGAAAATCTGATAGTCCACCTCCCAAAACTAAAAATGTCTGATAATCCAGAATTGACAACCAGAAAATCTGAAAATCTAGCACCCAAGACGAAAAATGTCTGATAACCAATCACCGACACCCAGAAAATACGATAATCCAGCACCCAAAAAGAGGAATGTCTGATAACCTAGCACTGACACCCAGAAAATCTGATAATCCAGCACCCAAGATTTAGAATGTGTGATAATCCAGCACGACACCCAGAAAATCTGGTAATCCAGCACCCAAGGCCAAAAATGTCTGATAATCCGGCACCGACACCCAGAAAATATGCTAATCCAGCACCCAAGACTGAAAATGTCTGATAATCCAGCAATGACACTCAAAAAATCTGATAATCCAGCACCCAACATGAAGGATGTCTGATAATCCAGCACTAACACCCAGAAAATCTGAAAGTCCAGCACCCAAAACCAAAAATGACAGATAATCCAGCAACCAAAACCAAGTATGTCTGATAACCCAGCATTGACACTAAAAATCTGATAATCCAGCACCCAAGACCAAGAATGTGTGATAATCTGGATCCAAATAACCCATAAAGCCTGATAATGCCGAACCTGATAACTCAGCAAATGTTATATTTTGACACTTGATTATCCAGAACTTTATCATTCAGCACCCGGCAATCCCGAAATCTTGATAATCCAGCAGTGGGATTACATTTGCTAAACCAGAAAATTCTGATAATCTGGCAGCTGTTCTAGACATTCATGTAAGGCTATGTGCCCACGCTGCGGATTTCGCGTGGATTTTGCGCGGATTTTGCCGCGGATTTGCCGCGGATTTCCCGAAAATCTGCAGCAGCAGCACTTCCAAGCCATTTCAATGGCATTTTGGAAATGCTGTGTCCATGCTGCGGATTTTTCCGCTGCGGATTTGCCGCGGATTTTGATCCGGAAAAATCTGCAGCATGTCAATTGTTTGGTGCAGATTTGGTCCGGATTTTTGGTTTTGAATGGGGGGGAAAAAAAAAAAATGAAATCCGCGGTAAATTCGCGGCAAATCCGCGGGTGTGGATTTGCCGCGAAAGTCGCGGATTTTCAGGCAGAAAAATCCGCAGGGACATTCTAGCGTGGACACATAGCCTTAAAGTGGTAGCAGGAGACTGGGAGAATGTCAGTGGAAATACGGGTGATATACCTACATATTATGACAGTCCGATAATCTGGAATATTTCCTATTCCATCATTATGGCGTGTGATCTGTGCTCGTATCTATTCCCTGCCCTCGTCCTCTTACCCTGGCTCTCCGTCGCCCTCTTGTGGCTGCAGGTGTTTCTCCAATGAACTCAGCACTTTGCAGGGAAACTGATGCTCGTGCGCTTTCATGTAGTTCAGGACGTAGAGGTCGGCGTCCCTGATGATGAATCGGTGGCTGAAAACTAGAGAAATGACTCCATGTTAAAGGTGATATAGTTTTCCCTGTTGCCACCACTAGGGCGGCGCTGTGTGTGCAGCTCCTATTCACACCAGTTTTATAACAGCGCCACCTAGTGGCAGCCACTGAGGAATGAAAACCTCAGGGTCAGACCACCTCACCTTCAACGACGGCGCCAATGGTGAAGTCCGCCGGGCCGTAGTAGATGGGGTCGTTCATGGAGGAGCCCGGTTTGGGAATTCTGCTCTTTTCTAAGAACTTCCCTCCGATGATTCCCGAGTTGCGGACCTGGGGCTCAAAAATACTGATGGTGTCGTCGGAGAGGTAGTAGGACAGGATGAAGCGTCGCCCAATGTCTTCAGGGTTCATAGAGTCCTAGGGAGGGACAGAGCGGGGGGGAGGGGCATTAGATGGGTGGTCTGGGTGACCCCCCCCAGGGAAAGTATAGGATGGGGAAGCGTACCAGGGCGGCCGCGAATCTCAGGACCTTGTGGTCGTTCTCCAGCATCTTAATCACGTCCTTCTTGGGTGGTTTGGGAACCAGAGTGAGACAGTTTTGGAGGGAGTCTTCCAGCAGACCGTAGCCATTGTAAGGGGGGATCTCCTGGGGAAGACAGACAGAACATTTTGGTATCCAGCTATGTAAGCGTTAAAACAGAACCCTCAGTTCTATAGAATGGTCTGTGTTAGTAAATACTAATACCACCCCTCCCCCCCAAAAAGAAAAAAACCTGCTCCTCAGTTATTCCTCCTGGAAATTACCAGTTAAGGGTGTGCCAAGCCGTACATCACCAAGCAAAATGCCGAGCCGTACATCACCAAGCAAAATGCCGAGCCGTACATCACCAAGCACAATGCCGAGCCATACATCACCAAGCACAATGCCGAGCCATACATCACCAAGCACAATGCCGAGCCGTGCATCACCAAGCACAATGCCGAGCCGTACATCACCAAGCACAATGCCGAGCCGTACATCACCAAGCAAAATGCCGAGCCGTACATCACCAAGCAAAATGCCAAGCCGTACATCACCAAGCACAATGCCGAGCCATACATCACCAAGCACAATGCCGAGCCATACATCACCAAGCACAATGCCGAGCCGTGCATCACCAAGCACAATGCCGAGCCGTACATCACCAAGCACAATGCTGAGCTGTACATCACCAAGCACAATGCCGAGCCATACATCACCAAGCACAATGCCGAGCCATACATCACCAAGCACAATGCTGAGCCATACATCACCAAGCACAATGCCGAGCCTTACATCACCAAGCACAATGCCGAGCCGTACACCACCAAGCACAATGCCGAGCCGTACATCACCAAGCAAAATGCCGAGCCGTACATCACCAAGCAAAGAAGGGAATTTTGTTTACTTACCGTAAATTCCTTTTCTTCTAGCTCCAATTGGGAGACCCAGACAATTGGGTGTATAGCTACTGCCTCCGGAGGCCGCACAAAGTACTACACTTAAAAGTGTAAGGCCCCTCCCCTTCTGGCTATACACCCCCCCGTGGGAGCACGGGTCCCTCAGTTTTAGTGCAAAAGCAAGAAGGAGGAAAGCCAATAACTGTTTCAAAAACAAATTCAATCCGATAAACAATATCGGAGAACGTAAGTTATTAACATGAACAACATGTGCACCCGAAAAACAAATACCCTCAGAAAAACAGGGCGGGTGCTGGGTCTCCCAATTGGAGCTAGAAGAAAAGGAATTTACGGTAAGTAAACAAAATTCCCTTCTTCTTTTTCGCTCCTAATTGGGAGACCCAGACAATTGGGACGTCCAAAAGCAGTCCCTGGGTGGGTAAAATAATACCTCGCGATCGGGCTGTCAGGCAGCCCTTTCTTACAGGTGGGCCACCGCCGCCTGCAGGACTTGTCTACCTAGGCTGGCATCCGCCGAAGCGTAGGTATGCACCTGATAATGCTTGGTAAAAGTGTGCAGACTCGACCAGGTAGCCGCCTGGCACACCTGCTGAGCCGTAGCCTGATGCCGTAATGCCCAGGACGCACCCACGGCTCTGGTAGAATGGGCCTTCAGTCCAGAAGGAGTCGGAAGCCCAGCAGAACGGTAGGCGTGAAGAATTGGTTCCTTGATCCACCGCGCAAGGGTGGATTTGGAAGCTTGCGACCCTTTATGCTGACCAGCGACCAGGATAAAGAGTGCATCCGAACGGCGCAGAGACGCCGTGCGGGAAATGTAGATCCTGAGTGCTCTCACCAGATCCAACAGATGTAAACCCTTTTCAAAATGGTGAACTGGATGCGGACACAAAGATGGTAAAGTGATATCCTGATTGAGATGAAAGGAAGATACCACCTTGGGAAGAAACTCTGGAATTGGACGCAGTACTACCTTGTCTTGGTGAAACACCAGGAAGGGAGATTTGCAAGATAACGCCGCCAGCTCTGACACTCTCCGAAGAGACGTGACCGCCACCAGAAAAGCCACTTTCTGTGAAAGCCGAGAAAAGGAAATCTCCTTCATAGGCTCGAAAGGCGGCTTCTGGAGAGCAATCAGAACCTTGTTCAGATCCCAGGGTTCCAATGGCCGCCTGTAAGGGGGAATGATATGACAAACCCCTTGCAGGAACGTGCGTACCTTAGGAAGTCGCGCCAGGCGCTTCTGAAAGAATACGGATAGCGCAGAGACTTGTCCTTTAAGGGAGCTAAGCGACAAACCTTTTTCCAACCCAGACTGCAGGAAGGAAAGAAAAATAGGTAATGCAAATGGCCAGGGAGAAACTCCCTGAGCAGAGCACCAAGATAAGAATATCTTCCACGTTCTGTGGTAGATCTTGGCGGAGGATGGTTTCCTAGCCTGTCTCATGGTGGCAACAACATCATGAGATAAACCTGAGGTCCCTAGGATCCAGGACTCAATGGCCACACAGTCAGGTTCAGGGCCGCAGAATTCAGATGGAAAAACGGCCCTTGAGACAGCAAGTCTGGACGGCCTGGTAGCGCCCACGGTTGTCCTACCGTGAGATGCCACAGATCCGGGTACCACGACCTCCTTGGCCAGTCTGGAGCGACGAGAATGGCGCAACGGCAGTCGGACCTGATTTTGCGGAGCACTCTGGGCAACAATGCCAGAGGTGGGAACACATAAGGTAGTCGGAACTGCGACCAATCCTGAACTAAGGCGTCTGCCGCCAGAGCTCGGTGATCGTGAGACCGTGCCATGAAAACCGGGACCTTGTTGTTGTGCCGTGACGCCATCAGGTCGACGTCCGGCATCCCCCAGCGGCGACAGATCTCCTGAAACACGTCCGGGTGAAGGGACCATTCCCCTGCGTCCATGTGGCGCCCCTGACCTGGTCAGGCACCACTGAGTACTGCACCCATGCTGGGGACAGTACAATACAGGTAATCCAGAAGGCTGACCGGGGTGTGGAACACAGGCGCATAGTGACCAGGTCTCACACATGTACCCATGAGAGGACCCCTGGGGATCCCAGGAGGGGGCAAGCCTTCACCTTCACTGGAATAGTGGAGGGGGTAGAACCTCCATCTCCTCTCAAGGGGTGTGGTGGAGAGTCTGGTTGCTAGGTGGCGTAGGCAAGAACAGGAGAGGAGGGGCAGTGAGTCAGTTAGAGAGAGAACTCCATAGGGCTCAGGAAGGAGCAAACCTGTGGGGCTTGTGCTGTCTAACAGCGCCCGCGCAGTGGCTATTGACGGGGGAGAACGGTCAACTAGGAGTGCTACCTGAAAGCCAGCTTCAGCTAGGGAGTGCAACGGAGTGGGAAGTAAGGAGACTGCTAGAGAGCACCAGGCCCAACCGGGCGGCAGATCCCGAAGCGAAGATAGATCCAGCTTTCTTCTGCTAAACCTGCCGGTGTGGGGCTCTCAAAGCCCACACCACAACACCACAAAAGCCGCAGCCACGTAACCACAGTGAGGGCCCATAGGTCACAGGAGGCAAGCAGCTGGAGTGGCCTGGTCCGGGGAACAAGCATACGGCGAACGAAGGGGAGAGAGAGGCTGCAGCATCTTCCCTGGGTGACCCCCATAGGGACTAAAAGTCGGGGTCACCCCAAACCACCAAGGGCTAAGGAAGGCGAGTCAGTAGTCACCCTCATAAAGTCAGCCTGAAGGATACCTGGTTCCCACCTGGTTCATCCCAGCTACGCCCGGGTTACTCACCCTGCCATCAAATGTGAGTAAAAAACCCTAAAAGACATCCTGCCTGTGTGGTCATTCTGCGACTTGTGGTACTACAAACCTACACCGGGCCCTGGGGCTTGCCTCACTCTCAGGAGGCTACTACATCCGACTGCACCCACCATCAGCCCCAGGCGTCCCCTAACCTGCAGTGGCGGTCCCCACTGACCGCAATACTGAGAGTGGCGTCACGATCAAAACAGAAGATTTCCTACCAGTGACGGAGATCCAGCAACGTGGAGTCCCTGAAGGTAACGCACCGACACCGACACAACACCTGCGGGGCTTCACATCTGGCGCTGTGAACAGGATAAGGACTAGACCTGTTCAGACAGGTGACCATGTGCCTGGGCGGTCCGCTTGAAAAATTGGAAGCGCCGCCATATTGCCACCATGAAAAGCGCGCTGAAAAACAACAGCAGCCCGCGCTGGAAGAAGTTACCGCCCACGAAGAGGTGTGGCTACCCAGAGATCCCCTGCAGAGTCCTGACCTCGCTGATGAAGAAAGCGGAAGCGTCCAGAGACGGCGGAGCAGAAGAGAAGCCAGCAGCTTGCTAGAGAAAATGGAGTCCAGACGCGGATACCCAGAACCAGGCACTGCTGCCTGGTGGTGCCGGGAGCTTGCTATTTTCTGCGACCAGCTGGAGGCCAGGATTGTGCGACGGCTCAGAGAAGAACGCACGGAGCTTCTGGAGATGGCGGCGGCGGTTCGGACCTACGAGGAGGGAGCCGCGCGACGCATGCCAGACCGAGCGGCGACGACTCAGACCCCGATGGTGCCACCGATGGGTGAGTCCAGAGATGCCCCGGCCAGCGCAAGTGCCCCGACCCCTGCTGCCACGCCCGCGGTCCCAGAAGAGGCGCCCGGCGCGGCGCCACCGGACCAGGCCGCAGCCACGCTAGATGCGGCCCGCCAAATCCAGGCCGCCGCAGCCATGCCCCGCCTGTCCCGCAAAGGTCCGACTACCACTGCGATACTGATCCGTGCCGCAGGTGTGACGCTGACCCAGGCTGCCACCCTGCTGAGCCCAGTCCGCCAAGACCCCACCGCAGCAGCGACGCTCGTCCGCGCCGCAAGTGAGATGCTGAACCAGGCCGCAGCCCCGCCAGGTGCGGCCCGTCAAGCCCCGATCACTGCAGCGACGCCCAGCTCAGCCTGCACAGAGCCCTCGGCAACAGCGACGCTGATCCAGGCCGCCGCCACGCCAGGCGCGGCCCGCCAAGACCAGGCCGCCGCCATGCCAGGCGCGGCCCGCCAAGACCAGGCCGCCGCAGCGATGCCCTGCCCGGCCCGCCAAGACCAGGCCGCCGCAGCGATGCCCTGCCCGGCCCGCCAAGAAAAGTCTACCTCATCATTTTCCCCGGCCTGCAAGGCCAGAGCAGATACCGCTCCCCGGTCTGAGGAAGTCCCTACTAGGAAATCCCTGATAGGTGAAGACTCCGCATACTGGCAGCTGAAGGCTGACCTGGAGGCCAAGTTCCCACAGGAGATGGTGGACAGATACATGCTCCCTCCGCACACCCCTAAGGCAACCCCTGCAGCGACCACGCCGAAGAGTCCACCGCCGGGGCCAGCTGAGGAACACTCATCCCCAACGCTGCCACAACCAGAGTGCAGCGAAGAACTAAGGGGGAGGGGAGGCCAGGAAGCTGAGGGGCTGACTCCGACTCCAGTGCCACCAGCAGTGGACCCATACCCAGAGCCAGAGATGCTGCCCTATTCTCGCTGGGATGAGGAAGACCTGACCCCGTCTGCTGACGAAGATCAGCCCAAAGACCTCACCTGGGAGCCCGCAGGCATGAACCCAGTCCGCAAGACACGGCGCAGCAGAGCAAAGTATCCTCCAACACCACAGTCTCCAGAGCAGAGAGAAGTCACAGCCAGAGACCTGCAAGAAAAACGAGCCCTGAGAAGATCCAAAGCCCAGGTCAGAGGACCCCTTTGTAGAGGAGTTGTGGAGGACTTCAATTTGAAAAGCGGATACGGCTTTATTGTAGCAAGAGGAATAAAAGAGGGCATATTTGTGAATCGGAGAGATGTTCAAGCCCACCTGCCCAGAGGACATTCAGGCAGAAATTTGAAAATTGGAGACGCAGTACAGTTCACCTTGCATCAAGGAGAAAGGGGCTACTATGCCTTAGATGTTGCACCATGCCCTAGAAGTCCTTGCAGAAGCCCTGCAGTCACCAAAGAAGAAAGAAAAGACAGAGATAAAGAAACAGATGCAGAAAAGGAAACAGATGAAGATCTCGAAAGAAAAGACAAAGAGCCTACAGATGAAACTACCTCAGAGGATGACAAGGAGCAAGAAAACAGCAGGTGCCGTAGCCCAATAGGCCAAAGCCCTGGTACCGAGGAGTAAAGTAAAGAAAGAAGTACCGAAAGTTTGACCAGTTTGACAAGTTGAAAAGTTTGCAACGTTATTGTTTAAGCATGTGCCCACAAAAACTATTGTGAGAAATAAACTTTAAGGCTATGAACTTGCTATAGCCACAAACTCTCGCAGTGTAAATAGTTACACCAGTGGCACCGCCACCAGAGCCAGCCTGTTTAGGGGCTTGGCTCGTCTGCAACCAGGAGGAGTCCGTCCGTATATAGGGCCTTGGCTCACTTGCGACCAGAGAGCACGCCTGTTTATGGGGCCTTGGCTCACCACCACAAAGAGGGTACCTGGTCAGCACCAACTGTGGAGGCCGCCTCTACATCCTGCCAGAAGGGGGCTGAAGGCGCGGATCCACCAGGCCAGGTAGACCCTAAAACCACCAGCCCATGAAAGCCGCCTCTACATCCTGCCAGAAGTGGCTGAAGTCGCGGCCAACGGGAGAGGAAGATTGGAGGAAAGGTCTGGGGAAACGGATGGCCCAGACCTGGTTACCAACAGGACCGGTGACCTGCCTCCTGAGAGGGTTTTGGGTGGGTTAACGGACTTGTGGGTGGAGGGTGGTGATGTCTGATACCTGGTG
The DNA here is from genome assembly GCF_048569485.1 of Anomaloglossus baeobatrachus. NCBI lineage: Eukaryota > Metazoa > Chordata > Amphibia > Anura > Aromobatidae > Anomaloglossus > Anomaloglossus baeobatrachus. The sequence goes on along the minus strand of NC_134355.1, from coordinate 671,372,523 downwards.
GTTTTAAAAATGTTTTACATGTTTTAACGTTTTATGCATTTTAAAATGTTGTCTTGCAGCCCGAGGACGTGCTGGTGATAACTAAGGGGGAATGTGGCGCCCCTGACCTGGTCAGGCACCACTGAGTACTGCACCCATGCTGGGGACAGTACAATACAGGTAATCCAGAAGGCTGACCGGGGTGTGGAACACAGGCGCATAGTGACCAGGTCTCACACATGTACCCATGAGAGGACCCCTGGGGATCCCAGGAGGGGGCAAGCCTTCACCTTCACTGGAATAGTGGAGGGGGTAGAACCTCCATCTCCTCTCAAGGGGTGTGGTGGAGAGTCTGGTTGCTAGGTGGCGTAGGCAAGAACAGGAGAGGAGGGGCAGTGAGTCAGTTAGAGAGAGAACTCCATAGGGCTCAGGAAGGAGCAAACCTGTGGGGCTTGTGCTGTCTAACAGCGCCCGCGCAGTGGCTATTGACGGGGGAGAACGGTCAACTAGGAGTGCTACCTGAAAGCCAGCTTCAGCTAGGGAGTGCAACGGAGTGGGAAGTAAGGAGACTGCTAGAGAGCACCAGGCCCAACCGGGCGGCAGATCCCGAAGCGAAGATAGATCCAGCTTTCTTCTGCTAAACCTGCCGGTGTGGGGCTCTCAAAGCCCACACCACAACACCACAAAAGCCGCAGCCACGTAACCACAGTGAGGGCCCATAGGTCACAGGAGGCAAGCAGCTGGAGTGGCCTGGTCCGGGGAACAAGCATACGGCGAACGAAGGGGAGAGAGAGGCTGCAGCATCTTCCCTGGGTGACCCCCATAGGGACTAAAAGTCGGGGTCACCCCAAACCACCAAGGGCTAAGGAAGGCGAGTCAGTAGTCACCCTCATAAAGTCAGCCTGAAGGATACCTGGTTCCCACCTGGTTCATCCCAGCTACGCCCGGGTTACTCACCCTGCCATCAAATGTGAGTAAAAAACCCTAAAAGACATCCTGCCTGTGTGGTCATTCTGCGACTTGTGGTACTACAAACCTACACCGGGCCCTGGGGCTTGCCTCACTCTCAGGAGGCTACTACATCCGACTGCACCCACCATCAGCCCCAGGCGTCCCCTAACCTGCAGTGGCGGTCCCCACTGACCGCAATACTGAGAGTGGCGTCACGATCAAAACAGAAGATTTCCTACCAGTGACGGAGATCCAGCAACGTGGAGTCCCTGAAGGTAACGCACCGACACCGACACAACACCTGCGGGGCTTCACATCCATGCCCTGGCGACTGAGAAAGTCTGCTTCCCAGTTTTCCACGCCTGGGATGTGAACTGCGGATATGGTGGATGCTGTGTTTTCCACCCACGTCAGAATCCGCCGGACTTCTTGAAAGGCTTGTCGACTGCGTGTTCCCCCTTGGTGGTTGATGTACGCCACCGCTGTGGAATTGTCCGACTGAATCCGGATCTGCTTGCCCTCCAGCCACTGTTGGAAGGCTCGCAGAGCAAGATAGACTGCTCTGATTTCCAGAACATTGATCTGAAGGGTGGACTCTCTCTGAGTCCACGTACCCTGAGCCCTGTGGTGAAGAAACACTGCTCCCCACCCTGATAGGCTCGCATCTGTCGTGACCACCGCCCAGGATGGGGGTAGGAACGACTTTCCTTTTGACAATGAGGTGGGAAGAAGCCACCAACGGAGAGAGTCCTTGGTTGCCTGAGAGAGGTAGACATCCCTGTCGAGGGACGTCGACTTCCCGTCCCATTGGCGGAGAATGTCCCATTGTAGAGGGCGCAGATGAAACTGCGCGAAAGGGACTGCTTCCATTGCTGCCACCATCTTCCCTAGGAAATGCATGAGGCGCCTCAAGGAGTGGGACTGGCCCTGCAGGAGAGATTGCACCCCTGTCTGCAGAGAGCACTGCTTGTCCAGTGGAAGCTTCACTATCGCTGAGAGAGTATGAAACTCCATGCCAAGATATGTTAGTGATTGGGTCGGGGTTAGATTTGACTTTGAAAAGTTGATAATCCACCCGAAACTCTGGAGAGTCTTCAGTGCCACGTTCAGGCTGTGTTGGCATGCCTCTTGAGAGGGTGCCTTTATAAGTAGATCGTCCAAATACGGGATCACGGAGTGACCCTGCGAGTGCAGGACAGCTACTACTGCTGCCATGACCTTGGTGAAGACCCGAGGGGCTGTTGCCAGCCCGAAAGGTAACGCTACGAACTGCAGGTGTTCGCTTTCTATAACGAAGCGTAGAAAACGCTGATGCTCTGGCGCAATCGGCACGTGAAGATAAGCATCCTTGATGTCTATTGATGCTAAGAAATCTCCTTGAGACATTGAGGCTATGACGGAGCGGAGAGATTCCATCCGGAACCTCCTGGTTTTTACATGTTTGTTGAGCAACTTTAGATCCAGGACGGGCCGAAAGGACCCGTCCTTCTTTGGCACCACAAACAGATTGGAGTAAAAACCGTGACCTTGTTCCTGAAGAGGAACGGAAGTCACCACTCCTTCCGCCTTTAGAGCGGTCACCGCCTGCAGCAGAGCATCGGCTCGGTCGGGCGGTGGGGAAGTTCTGAAGAAACGAGTTGGAGGACGAGAGACGAATTCTATCCTGTACCCGTGAGACAGAATGTCCCTCACCCAACGGTCTTTGACCTGTGACAGCCAAATGCCGCCAAAGCGGGAGAGCCTGCCACCGACCGAGGATGCGGAGAGAGGAGGCTGAAAGTCATGAGGAAGCCGTCTTGGTAACGGTTCTTCCTGCTGTCTTTTTTGGGCGTGACTGCGTCCGCCAAGAATCTGAGCCTCTCTGATCCTTTTGAGTCCTCTTGGACGAGGAGAATTGGGACCTGCCTGAGCCTCGAAAGGACCGAAAACCAGACTGACCCCTCCTTTGTTGGGGCTTGTTTTGTCTGTGTTGAGGTAAGGATGAGTCCTTACCCTTGGAGTGTTTAATGATTTCATCCAAACGCTCCCCAAACAATCGGTCACGAGAAAAGGGCAAACTGGTTAAGCACTTCTTGGAAGCAGAATCTGCTTTCCATTCTCTCAACCACAGGGCTCTGCGCAAAACCACGGAGTTGGCTGACGCCACCGCCGTACGGCTCGTAGAGTCCAGGACAGCATTAATCGCGTAAGACGCGAATGCAGACATTTGAGAGGTCAATGGTGCCACCTGCGGGGCAGATGTACGTGTGACCGAGTCGACCTGTATAAGCCCAGCTGAAATAGCTTGGAGTGCCCATACGGCTGCGAAAGCTGGCGCCAACGACGCTCCAATAGCTTCATAGATGGATTTCAGCCAGAGCTCCATCTGCCTGTCAGTGGCATCTTTAAGTGCCGCTCCATCTTCTACTGCAACTAAGGATCTAGCTGCAAGCCTCGAGATTGGAGGGTCCACCTTGGGACACTGGGTCCAACCCTTGACCACGTCAGGGGGAAAAGGATAGCGTGTATCTTTAAGCCGTTTAGAAAACCGCTTCTCAGGATAAGCGTGGTGTTTCTGGATTGCATCTCTAAAGTCAGCGTGGTCCAGAAAAGTGCTTAATTTACGCTTGGGATATCTGAAATGGAATTTCTCCTGCTGTGAAGCTGCCTCCTCCTGAGTAGGAGCTGGTGGAGAAATATCTAACATCTTATTGATGGACGCTATAAGATCATTCACTATGGCGTCGAGGGCGGACCCAGGATCAGAATCTTGATCAGTTACATCCGCCTCATCACCCATAGATCCGTCCCGCTGGGACCCTGACCAGTGAGACGAAGTTGAGGGCCCCTCATAACGAGCCCGCTTAGGTTGTCTGGGACTGTCGTCCGAGTCAGAATCGTCACCCTGGGGTGCATGTGACACCCCCGGAGCTTGGAAGTGTTCCAGCTGAGGGGGACCAGGGAGCAATGATGCCACAGTGTCCGTGGTCTGAGTTACTGGTCTAGACTGCAATGTTTCAAGAATCCTTGACATGGTCATAGACAATCTGTCAGCAAAAGCTGCAAACTCCGTTCCTGTCACCTGGACAGCATTCACAGGTGGTACACTCTGGGTCACGTCCAGCAGAGGCCCCGGCTGTGCAAGTTGCACAGGGGCCGAGCACTGCACACAATGGGGGTCAGTGGAGCCTGCCGGTAGAGCAGCCCCACATGCGGTACAGGCAGCATATAATGTCTGTGCCTTGGCACCCTTGCGTTTTGCGGACGACATGCTGTTGCCTCCTTGTAATCTAGGAGGGTATATAGCCGAGAATCACCAGCGACCGTACAGTACAAGTATTTGCAAACACAAAATACTCAGTATACAAACGGCACAAGTGGGGGTGAGCCCTTGAGGGCTGCTTACCGCCCGCTGAACAGCGGGTATGAGGCCGTAGAATCCCGTGTCTGGGTCTCCCCGTCTCCCCTCTGCAGCTCAGCGTGCAGGCAGGAATGGCTGCCGGCGTTCTGTGAAGAGGGGCGGACCGTGGGCGTGCCACAAACAAAGTGCGGGAAACTGCGTCCTACTGTGCCTGGTGTGAGGGCTGGAGTATGTAAAAAAGACTCCAGCCCTCAGCGCTGATGCTCTGTACAGCGTCCCGCCCTCCTCCTGACTGGCAGGTGCGGAGGCGGGAACGAACGAACTAGGCCGCAAAAGCCGGGGACTGTAGTAATAAGCGCGGCCGTGATATATGCACGGCCAGCGCGGAAGTCCCCGGCGCACCACAAGTCCCAGCCGCGTCGCAGTCCCAGCGGCCGGCGCGACCGTTCTCCCTGAGTCTACCCACTCAGCTAAGCTGAAGTGAGGAAATGGCACAAGCGCAGCAGCGCTGTTGTCCCCGGCGCACTAACACACCCAGCCATGCTGCGGTGTGCGCGCGTATGCACGGGGACACAGAGTACCTTGACGGAGCAGGGCCATGTCCCTGACGATACTCAGCTCCATATCCAGCGGCTTCTCCAGGGGCTGCGGATGGAGCACGGTCTCTGTGCCTGGAGACCGGTAAAATCCCACTTCGCCCAGAGCCCTAATGGGGATGGGGAAGGAATCAGCATGTGGGCTCCAGCCTCCGTACCCGCAATGGGTACCTCAACCTTAACAAGCACCACCGACAAAAAGTGGGGTGAGAAGGGAGCATGCTGGGGACCCTTGTATGGGCCCTCTTTTCTTCCATCCGACATAGTCAGCAGCTGCTGCTGACTAAACAGTGGAGCAATGCGTGCGTGTCTGACCTCCTTCGCACAAAGCAAAAAACTGAAGGACCCGTGCTCCCACGGGGGGGTGTATAGCCAGAAGGGGAGGGGCCTTACACTTTTAAGTGTAGTACTTTGTGCGGCCTCCGGAGGCAGTAGCTATACACCCAATTGTCTGGGTCTCCCAATTAGGAGCGAAAAAGAAATGCCAAGCCGTACATCACCAAGCACAATGCCGAGCCATACATCACCAAGCACAATGCCGAGCCATACATCACCAAGCACAATGCCGAGCCGTGCATCACCAAGCACAATGCCGAGCCGTACATCACCAAGCACAATGCTGAGCTGTACATCACCAAGCACAATGCTGAGCTGTACATCACCAAGCACAATGCCAAGCCATACATCACCAAGCACAAAGCTGAGCTGTACATCACCAAGCACAATGCCGAGCCATACATCACCAAGCACAATGCCGAGCCGTGCATCACCAAGCACAATGCCGAGCCATACATCACCAAGCACAATGCCGAGCCGTGCATCACCAAGCACAATGCCGAGCCGTACATCACCAAGCACAATGCCGAGCCGTACATCACCAAGCAAAATACCGAGCCGTACATCACCAAGCAAAATGCCAAGCCGTACATCACCAAGCACAATGCCGAGCCATACATCACCAAGCACAATGCCGAGCCATACATCACCAAGCACAATGCCGAGCCGTGCATCACCAAGCACAATGCCGAGCCGTACATCACCAAGCACAATGCTGAGCTGTACATCACCAAGCACAATGCCGAGCCATACATCACCAAGCACAATGCCGAGCCGTACACCACCAAGCACAATGCCGAGCCGTACATCACCAAGCAAAATGCCGAGCCGTACATCACCAAGCAAAATGCCAAGCCGTACATCACCAAGCACAATGCCGAGCCATACATCACCAAGCACAATGCCGAGCCATACATCACCAAGCACAATGCCGAGCCGTGCATCACCAAGCACAATGCCGAGCCGTACATCACCAAGCACAATGCTGAGCTGTACATCACCAAGCACAATGCCGAGCCATACCTCACCAAGCACAATGCCGAGCCATACATCACCAAGCACAATGCCGAGCCATGCATCACCAAGCACAATGCCGAGCCGTACATCACCAAGCACAATGCCGAGCTGTACATCACCAAGCACAATGCCGAGCCGTACATCACCAAGCACAATGCCAAGCCGTACATCACCAAGCAACATGCCGAGCCGTACATCACCAAGCACAATGCCGAGCCGTACATCACCAAGCACAATGCCGAGCCGTACATCACCAAGCACAATGCCGAGCCGTACATCACCAAGCAAAATGCGGGAGCCATACATCACCAAGCACAATGCTGAGCCGTACATCACCAAGCACAATGCTGAGCTGTACATCACCAAGCACAATGCCAAGCCATACATCACCAAGCACAATGCCGAGCCATACATCACCAAGCACAATGCCGAGCCATACATCACCAAGCACAATGCTGAGCTGTACATCACCAAGCACAATGCCAAGCCATACATCACCAAGCACAAAGCTGAGCTGTACATCACCAAGCACAATGCCGAGCCGTACATCACCAAGCAAAATGCCGAGCCGTACATCACCAAGTAAAATGCCGATCCGTACATCACCAAGCACAATGCTGAGCCATACATCACCAAGCACAATGCCGAGCCGTACATCACCAAGCAAAATGCCGAGCCATACATCACCAAGCAAAATACCGATCCGTACATCATCAAGCACAATGCTGAGCCATTCATCACCAAGCACAATGCTGAGCCATACATCACCAAACACAATGCCGAGCCGTACATCACCAAGCACAATGCCGAGCCGTACATCACCAAGCACAATGCCGAGCCGTACATCACCAAGCACAATGCCGAGCCATACATCACCAAGCAAAATGCCGAGCCGTACATCACCAAGCAAAATGCCGAGCCGTACATCACCAAGCACAATGCCGAGCCGTACATCACCAAGCACAATGCCGAGCCATACATCACCAAGCACAATGCTGAGCCGTACATCACCAAGCACAATGCTGAGCTGTACATCACCAAGCACAATGACGAGCCGTACATCACCAAGCACAATGCCAAGCGTCAGATGGAGCGGTGTAAAGCCGCCACCACCAACCTCTGGAGGAGACATGTAGGAAGGGAGGTCGAAAAAGCTCCCAGAGGAGAATGTGGAGGGGGGCAGATACTTTTGTATCTATATTTCCCTCACTATAAATCCTCATGGCGTCTGGCATCACGTCTACCTGTTTCGCTTCTTTATCCCGCGACTTCTTTACATCAACGGGTGTCATGTCCTCGATCCCCAGGCTTTGCTGATAGAAGTCTCGGGTGTAGGCATCACAGTCGTACAGGAAGAACTTCCGCCCGTTGATGGTGACGTGATGGCCCACCATGAAATCCCGGGGGGAATACCACTCCGTCACCTCCTTGTCTGAGATTTCCAGGACACATTTTGGGAAAGTATCTGTGAGAAAAAGGTGAAGTGTGAATCTTCCCCTGTATGTGCTGGGACTCGGCGCCAAGGCAAAAAAAAACCTTGCTGGAGATTTGTGTGGCTCCCTAGAGATCTGCCAACTCCCGGAGGTCTCCCCTTTTTCTGGGACCCCCTGGATATGCCATTAGAGCTGGTGAGTACGTAACTCCCCAATGGGCTCATCACCTTTCAAATCCTTCACAGATTTCGGAAGGTGCTGCCTCTTCATTAACACGGGGAAGGGATCCCTCCCGTCGTTTCTTTCGTGGACCTCCCGGACCTCCACGGTGTCATCCATGAGATAATAGTGTATGATGACCGGACGCGTCTCTCCAAACATGCTGCCCGAGTCGTCCCAGAGAGAGAAGAAGCGGAGGACCTGGGAAGGAAGCGTCGGATGGAAGTAAGCTTATCACAGCTGGGGGGTCGTTACAATTGTATCTACTGCAGACATGTCTGCACGAGGGAATGTTTACAGCGTAAAAATTTTTGCAAAAATTGGTATATATATACACAACATACAGTATAAAGCTCAGTGTTTGTATGTGTGTATCTATGTCCGCTAAAGGAATTTGCACCGTTGCATTTACTATCATGAAATTTTGCACAGACGCCTCATGTGACTCAGGGAATGTTATAGACTAAGTTTTGCTGGGAAAATTTAACCCCTCGCTTTACAGTTACTCTCCAAAAAATTTTGCCTCCATTAAAGTCAATGGAGCTGGGAGCTACAGGTCATTAATAGGATCTGTGATTGGTTGCTATAGGAACAAAAGACACTGTTAGCATCAGAAGCTTATGTGTGAGGTAATAAGATGTCGGTGGAGAGACAGATAGAGAGAGACAGACAGTCAAAGAGACAGAGGCAGAGAGACACAAACAGACAGGGACTGGGAGAGAGACAGACAGGGAAAGAGAAAAAAAACAAGGAGAAAAATTGTATGAAAAATACCCTGAGTATAAATAAATAAATTGCAAGTGCTTAATAACAGGGTACTTAGTATATACATTTTTGCAAAAAGGTAAGAAGCCATGCCACCTCGTCACGGTGTACCCATCTGGGACAGTCCCTAACCTACTAAAATTAAAAACATTATCAATACCTGACTTGTGTCTATCAAAAACTCCAATGTGAATGGTAAGAAGTGGTCAGCTGGGTCCCAGATTAAATACACAGCAAAGTGGGAAGCAAATGGTTGTTCAGCCTCAGTATAAGGAGGGCTGCGCCCCCAACTTGCAGTAAAGCAAGATAACAGACAAAAAACACCGAAAAACTGAGCTGTAACAAATGTTCAATAAACATGCAACATTACAAGCATGTGAATTGCAGCCTCAAGACTAGAAAAAAAATTACTGTTATTAAGCACTTGAAATTTATTTATCTATAGTCAGGGTATTTTTCATACAATTTTTCTCCTTGGTTTTTTTCTAGTCTTGAGGCTGCAATTCACATGCTTGTAATGTTGCATGTTTATTGAACATTTGTTACAGCCCAGTTTTTTGGTGTTTTTAGACAAGGAAAGAGACAGACAAGTAAAGAGACAGAGACAGACCTGGAACAAAACAGACGGGGAAAGAGACTGACGTTGAAAAAGAAAGAGACAGACGGGGAAAGAGACAGACCTGGAAAGAGACAGACCTGGAAAGAGACAGACAGGGAAAGAGACAGACTTTGAAAAAGTCATACGTGAAAAGAGACAGACTGGGAAAGAGACAGACGGGGAAAGAGACAGACTGGTGAAGAGACAGACTGGGAAAGAGAAAGATGGGGGAAGAGACAGACGGGGAAAGAGAAAGATGGGGGAAGAGACAGACGGGGAAAGACAGATGGGGAACGAGACAGAGACAAGGAAAGAGACAGAGATAAGGAAAGAGACAGACGTGGAAAGAGACAGACGTGAAAAGAGACAGACGTGGAAAGAGACAGACGAAGAAAAAGACAGATACAAGGAAAGAGACAGACAGATAGGGAAAGAGACAGATGGAGGAAGAGACAGACCGGGAAAGAGACAGATGGAGGAAGAGACAGCCCTGGAACGAGACAGACGGGGAAAGAGACTGACAGACAGAGAGAAACAGACAGACAGAGATAGAGAGACATACAGAGAGACTGATACAGAGACAGACATCAGACACACACAGACAGAGACTGGGAGAGAGACAGTTACTATATACAGTACATATATATAATTTGTTTTCATTTGTGCAACACCATGGACCCATTTTTGGAAAGTTAGGAATCCATTTAAAAAGGGAAATCTCTTGTGAGGCTACGCAAAAATTTCACTATTCCCCCTCTTTCCTATATATATATATATATATATATATATATATATATATATATATATATATATACACGGTATATATATATATATATATATATATATATGTACAGTGGAACCTTGGATTAAGAGTAACTTGGTTTGAGAGCGTTTTGCAAGACAAGGAAAGCTTTTTACAAATTTGTAACTTGGTTTAAGAGCGATGCTTTGCAATAAGGAGCAAATCCTCACCGTGCACACGTCCGGTTCTGTCCTTTCACCATCGTCTGATCGCTCTGGAGGTAACTTTCTGTACATATGTACTGTATACAGTATACCATTGTACAGTACAGTATATATAACACATCTATCACTTTGCATTTGTGGATACAGTATTGTACTTTCTTATTGATATCCAGTGCAGCACATCGCATATACTGCGCCTCCCGCACACCAACAATTCTATTGTAATCTAACAGTTTAATTTGTTTTTTTACTGTACAGTATGTTGTATTAGTGACTGTAATAATTTTCTATATATACAGGACATTATTTTGTATTACTGTAATAAGTTTGTATAAATACTGTAAATATTTTTGGGTTGTGGAACAAATTGTCTGCGTTTCAATTATTTCCTATGGGAACATTCGCTTTGATATAAGAGCACACTCCCGAAACCAATTATGCTCGTAATCCAAGGTTCTGCTGTATGTTGTTACAAGTATACAGCTGCACTCTGAGACACTAAGGTATGCCAACATTGAATACAGGAATTTGGACATGCATTACTGCTAAGAAAATACATTTTAAAATACACTTAGAGCATAAAAATACCAGTTTTATATGAGCCCAACAGCCAGCGTCAAGGCGTATCTCTTTGCTGGCTCCCTACCTGAATGCCTCTACCAGGGCTGAACAAATTACAATTTATGGGAGGGCAGCAACCTGCTATTAGAAAATTAAAAATTGCCTTAAACTGGTGGGAAGCAGTGCTCAGTCAGAAGGCATGACCCTATAATCTAAAGTGGGAAAACTGACGGCACTTCCTAACAGACAAATGTGAACCGGTACAAACTGAATATGAAATACTGTATAATCTGACAAATATATAGCTGCTCTCTGAAACGCTAAGGCTTGCAACCATTGAGAACAGGAATTTGGACATGTATTAGTGCTAAGGAAATACATTTAAAAATTAAGACACAGAGTATAAAAAAGGCCAGTTTTATACAAGCCCAGCAGCCATAGTCAAGGCGTATCTCTTTTGCTGGGACCCTACGTAAATTATAGAGTATATTTCATCTTCAGTTTGCACCTGTTCACACTTGTCTGTTAGGAAGTGCCATCAGTTTTCTCATTTTAGATCATAGGGTCATGCCTTCTGACTGAGAACTCCTTCCCACCAGCTTAAGGCGATTTTTAATTTTCTATTAGCAGGTTCCTTCCTGCATATAAAATCATAGGCTGTACAGCCCAGGTAGAGGCATTAGGTAAGGACCCAGCAAAAAGAGACACGCCTTGACACTGCCTGCTGGGCTCATATAAAATTGGCCATTTTTATGTGCTAAGTGTCTCTCTCTCTCTGTCTCACTCTCTCAAAAGTTATGGATCCCAGAACATGTTGATACAATCCAAAAATGTTTACAAAACCTAATAAACACGGAATTTGTTTATTTTTTTTACCATTTTTTCAGTACATTAGATGGTAAAATAATTGCTGTAATTTAAATGTATAACATGTCTGCAAAAAAACAAGCCCTCATTTGTCTACTATTATGACAAAAAAAAGAGTTGTAGCTCTTGGAAGAAGAGGAGGAAAAAACAAAAGGTGTAAAAAAAAAAAAAAATTGTCCATAGTGGGAAAGGGTTAAACCTAGCTTCTTTAAGCTGCTGAGCTCCACCTAGTGGTAACTTCAAGCAGTGCTTGTATATAAGTTCAGGACTAGAGATGGATTTATCCCCAGATGTTCAAGCTTGGCGGGTCCAGACGGATTTAAAAAAAAAAAAAAAATCCAGTTCGGAACTTGAACCCAAAAATCTGCCCGCATGCCGAACCCCATATAAGTCTATGTGGACCCAAACATGTGCTGTAAAATGGTGGTAGAAAGGGCTAGGGCTATTAGAGCAGGAGCGTTATACTTACACGTCTGTATCACTACTTCCGGGTCCGCTCCTTAACCTTCACACATATTCACTGTACCCCCCGCCTACCATCAGTCCCATCGGTCACTTGCAGTATTAGTAATGGGGGGTCTCATAGACCCCTCCGATTACTAATCTAGGACTTAGTGGCAGCTGTAAGCTGTCATTACCCCTTATATTACCCTGATTGCCACCATAGTAATGGATATGACAATTCTGGGCAGCTGCAGGCTGCTATTTTTAGGCTGGGGGGGACCCAATAATCATGAGTTTGGTTGTGATTCCAACCAGTCACACAGGGTGGGGGCGTGGTCTGACTGCAACCAATCACAGACGCCGGGACTGACTTTGGGACAGGAAAGCAGTGAATATGTATGATGAGTGGCCCCAGAAGTAGTTTTACAGCCGTACGGGAGACTCTGTAAGTATAACACTCCTGCTTTATTCCTTCTTTTCTAACTTTTTCTTTTATTTTTTTGTTAATTATCCAGGTGGACGAATCCGAACAGTTACACAGAGTTCACTGAGAACTTCGTTTTTGGGGTCCATGTACAGATATTAGGTACCCAGCAGGGACCCCTATTCAGGACCATGTTGGTCCTTTCTTTTTAGGCCACATTTATGCGGAATTTAAGGACTTTTTCTGTATTTTTATTGACTGTTACCTTGCGGTCCATGGTTAGGAATTGTTTCAGTTTATCAAAGTCGGGCGGGGTGGTGAAGGTCCGGTCCGGCTCCCTGCGGAGCTCAGTGTAGGGATCGGGAGGGATTTCATCTGGCGGGTTCAGTTCGATGCCCTCGCTCTCTAGGAAATCCTGTGTAAGAAGACAGCAAATGACTGAGGCGGTGCATGATGACAAAAACTATCAAAAAGTTCTTCGGTCCTCACCTGTGTGAACTTGTCGCAGCTGACGAGGCGCAGCGTCCGGCCGTACAGGGTGATGTTGACCCCCACATTCAGATCCTTCCAGTGGTAGTGGTCCCCGCTGTCGTTTTTAGGGTGTCTTTGTCGCTTCATGAATGTGCCCTGAGGTATCCCGGAGTTCTCCACCGGGGGCTCCACCACTGCGATGGTGTCGTCCTCCAGGTAGTAGTACACGCTCACTCTCCGCACCCGGTACACCTCCTCCTGGGAGATGGGCACCGCTTCTTTGAAGTAGCCCTCAAATCGTAACACCTAGAGGTGGGAAACACAAATTGCACCGACATGGACACCGGCCTATGGGCATGCTGGGAGTTGTAGTTCAAAAGAGCTAGAAAGTTACAAGTCGGGTAGAGTGAACACAAAGGCATAAAAATATGACCTAATTTAACGCTTCCTAAAAAAAAGGGAGCCATTTATAGCGGCCGTCACCGTATAGCGCCATCGCATGTGCGCTCTCCACTTTCCCGTGATTGCTCCTGTCTGTGATTATTTATTACATCATGATTTACCTTCTTGTCGAAGGCCACGTACACCGGGATAAAGCTGGATGGCGGCGCCTGCCTCACTTGCCCGTAGGTCAGGGTGGGTCTTTTGTTGGCGAGTTCGTCTAGTTCCGCCTGTGACAGCTGGTTCACTGTGATCGGCTCCCTACAGATCCCTACGGTGGGCAGCACAGGGCGACTGTAGCCATTACGGTACGTCAGCGTCTGGGAGCGGTGGAAAATGGATTTCTGGTAATGGAAAAGAAAAATAAGTAGAATGTTACATATGGCACACTGGATACGGTATTATATATGGGACACTGGATACGGTACTGTATATGGGACACTGGATACGGTACTGTATATGGGACACTGGATACGGTACTGTATATGGGACACTGGATACGGTACTGTATATGGGACACTAGATACGGTACTGTATATGGCACACTGGATGTGGTATTATATATGGTACACTGGTTTATGGCTTTTTATTTGGCACACTGGATAAGATAATACATATGGTATACTGGATGCGCTAATATATACAGTTAGGTCCAGAAATATTTGGACAGTGACACAAGTTTTGTTATTTTAGCTGTTTACAAAAACATGTTCAGAAATACAATTATATATATAATATGGGCTGAAAGTGCACACTCCCAGCTGCAATATGAGAGTTTTCACATCCAAATCGGAGAAAGGGTTTAGGAATCATAGCTCTGTAATGCATAGCCTCCTCTTTTTCAAGGGACCAAAAGGAATTGGACAAGGGACTCTAAGGGCTGCAATTAACTCTGAAGGCGTCTCCCTCGTTAACCTGTAATCAATGAAGTAGTTAAAAGGTCTGGGGTTGATTACAGGTGTGTGGTTTTGCATTTGGAAGCTGTTGCTGTGACCAGACAACATGCGGTCTAAGGAACTCTCAATTGAGGTGAAGCAGAACATCCTGAGGCTGAAAAAAAAGAAAAAATCCATCAGAGAGATAGCAGACATGCTTGGAGTAGCAAAATCAACAGTCGGGTACATTCTGAGAAAAAAGGAATTGACTGGTGAGCTTGGGAACTCAAAAAGGCCTGGGCGTCCACGGATGACAACAGTGGTGGATGATCGCCGCATACTTTCTTTGGTGAAGAAGAACCCGTTCACAACATCAACTGAAGTCCAGAACACTCTCAGTGAAGTAGGTGTATCTGTCTCTAAGTCAACAGTAAAGAGAAGACTCCATGAAAGTAAATACAAAGGGTTCACATCTAGATGCAAACCATTCATCAATTCCAAAAATAGACAGGCCAGAGTTACATTTGCTGAAAAACACCTCATGAAGCCAGCTCAGTTCTGGAAAAGTATTCTATGGACAGATGAGACCAAGATCAACCTGTACCAGAATGATGGGAAGAAAAAAGTTTGGAGAAGAAAGGGAATGGCACATGATCCAAGGCACACCACATCCTCTGTAAAACATGGTGGAGGCAACGTGATGGCATGGGCATGCATGGCTTTCAATGGCACTGGGTCACTTGTGTTTATTGATGACATAACAGCAGACAAGAGTAGCCGGATGAATTCTGAAGTGTACCGGGATATACTTTCAGCCCAGATTCAGCCAAATGCCGCAAAGTTGATCGGACGGCGCTTCATAGTACAGATGGACAATGACCCCAAGCATACAGCCAAAGCTACCCAGGAGTTCATGAGTGCAAAAAAGTGGAACATTCTGCAATGGCCAAGTCAATCACCAGATCTTAACCCAATTGAGCATGCATTTCACTTGCTCAAATCCAGACTTAAGACGCAAAGACCCACAAACAAGCAAGACCTGAAGGCTGCGGCTGTAAAGGCCTGGCAAAGCATTAAGAAGGAGGAAACCCAGCGTTTGGTGATGTCCATGGGTTCCAGACTTAAGGCAGTGATTGCCTCCAAAGGATTCGCAACAAAATATTGAAAATACAAATATTTTGTTTGGGTTTGGTTTATTTGTCCAATTACTTTTGACCTCCTAAAATGTGGAGTGTTTGTAAAGAAATGTGTACAATTCCTACAATTTCTATCAGATATTTTTGATCAAACCTTCAAATTAAACGTTACAATCTGCACTTGAATTCTGTTGTAGAGGTTTCATTTCAAATCCAATGTGGTGGCATGCAGAGCCCAACTCGCCAAAATTGTGTCACTGTCCAAAGATTTCTGGACCTAACTGTATGACACACTGGATACTATATTATATATGGTATACTGGATGCGTTATTATATATGGCACACTGGATGCAATATTACATGTGATACACTAGATACAGTATTATATATGGTACACTGGATGCGGTAATATATATGGTACAGTGGATATGGTATTATATACACTGTGTATGGTATTATATATTAGATACTGGTTTATGGCTTTTTATTTGGCACACTGGATATGGTAATACATATGGTATACTGGATGCACTAATATATGTGACATACTGGATACTATATTATATATGGTATACTGGATGCGTTATTATATATGGTATACTGGATGCACTAATATATGTGACATACTGGATACTATATTATATATGGTATACTGGATGCGTTATTATATATGGTATACTGGATACGGTATTACATATGATACACTAGATACAATATTATATATGGTATACTGGATGCGGTAGTATATATGGTACATTGGATATGGTATTATATATGACACTGGATGCGGTATTACATGTGATACACTAGATACAATATTATATATGGTATACTGGATGCGGTAGTATATATGGTACATTGGATATGGTATTATAGATGACATTGGATGCGGTACTACATGTGATACACTAGATACAGTATTATATATGGTACACTGGATGCGGTAGTATATATGGTACATTGGATATGGTATTATATATGACACACTGGATGCGGTATGACGTGATACACTAGTTACAATATTATATATGGTATACTGGATGCAGTATTACATATGGCACACCTGATGCGGTAATATATATAGCACACTGGATGCGGTAATATTATTGTTGTACAGTACTGCACACGGGTGCACATTAGTAATGTATCGGCCCTATGGTGGTGGCATCACACCCCATATTGATCTCTTCTATCCGCACATTCAGCGCTGATTGTTTCGGTCCTTTATCCCCAGGAGGCTGCAGTATTGCGGCACATATGTTTTACATATTATTAGCCACAAATAAATGGTGCGCACATATAGTAATACCGCCCAGGACCAATAATAACCCCATAAATAAATGCCCTTCAATGTACCGCAGCACAAAAACCTCCATACAGCCTGCCTGTGCCGCCATCTATACACACGTGATACCGTCACTTACGGTGGGGTCCCGGTAGCTGTTCCCGGGCAGGAATGGCAGCCCATGCACTGGATGGGAGGACATGTCACCGGCGGCCTCCTGGATGTCTCTTTCCTTGCAGTCTATGGGCCCGGCTGTCCCTCTGCAGCTTGTACCGTCTCCAGGCAACGGGCAGACACACTCTGGTCTCCATAGTAACAGTAAACACCAGTTGGCCCCGCCCCCTGGTCACCTGACTCCTGTATACACTGGATGGATTCTTACCGTATACTGTCTGTATAATTAGGGGTCACCCACAAAGCAGGGGTTGGGGTCGTACCCGGACCCCGGAGCCTCAGGGGCCCCATATTACAAGACCAATACTATTAATAGTTGAGGACCTTGTGGGAGATTTTGCATTAGGGACCCATAAGCTTCCAGTTACTCCACTGCAGCAGCATCAGGGGACCCAGCTTTCCCAAAGCCCCGAATGACAAAATGTCTGTTTATGTCTTGATATCTCCGTCACTGCATAAATAATCAGAATTAACATCAAGGACACCCAGCTTTCCCAGCGTCCTGAATGACAAAATATCTATTTAGGCCTTGATATCTCCGTCACTGCATAATTAGTCAGAATTAACATTGAGGACACCCAGCTTTCCCAGCGTCCTGAATGATAAAATGTCTGTTTAGGCCATGATATCTCCGTCACTGCATAATTAGTCAGAATTAACATTGAGGACACCCAGCTTTCCCAGAGGACTGAATGGAAAAATGTTGCTATATGCACACCATATTGTATAACTAGGTACAATTGCCATTCAGAGCCTCCAAATCTGTTTAGGTATGCAGAGACACCCAGTTATCCATAAATTATGAGGCCCAGCTTTCCTACAGACCTGAACGGTA
This sequence comes from Anomaloglossus baeobatrachus, assembly GCF_048569485.1. Lineage (NCBI taxonomy): Eukaryota > Metazoa > Chordata > Amphibia > Anura > Aromobatidae > Anomaloglossus > Anomaloglossus baeobatrachus. The sequence continues at coordinate 671,354,809 of NC_134355.1, read as the reverse complement.
AAATGTCTACTTATGTAGCCATACATCTCATACTGTAGTATTGGAATTTAGCAAACTTTTCTAGAGTCCTGAATGGTAAGTCTGTCTAAATATGCACAGATGTGTCAGGATTCAGACACTCAGCTTTCCCAGAGCCCTGAATGGTAAACCTGTCTAATTTTTAAGTGATGCATCCCCTGCTATAAGAGACTATACTTGCGCAGAGACCTGAACTGAAAAATGATAAATCACTGCAGAATTACTTTTAGAAAACCCAGCTTTCCCAGAGTCCTGAATCACCACTAGGAGGAGTTCATTACATACAGATTTATACAGCCACCACTAGAGGGAGCTCACTACATACAGATTTATACAGCCACCACTAGAGAGAGCTCACTACATACAGATTTATACAGCCACCACTAGAGGGAGCTCACTACATACAGATTTATACAGCCACCACTAGAGGGAGCTCACTACATACAGATTTATACAGCCACCACTAGAGGGAGCTCCCTACATACAGATTTATACAGCCACCACTAGAGGGAGCTCACTACATACAGATTTATACAGTCACCACTAGAGGGAGCTCACTACATACAGATTTATACAGCCACCACTAGAGGGAGCTCACTACATACAGATTTATACAGCCACCACTAGAGGGAGCTCACTACATACAGATTAATACAGCCACCACTAGAGGGAGCTCACTACATACAGATTAATACAGCCACCACTAGGGGGAGCTCACTACATACAGATTTATACAGCCACCACTAGAGCGAGCTCACTACATACAGATTTATACAGCCACCACTAGAGGGAGCTCACTACATACAGATTAATACAGCCACCACTAGAGAGAGCTCACTACAAACAGATTTATAGAGCCACCACTAGAGGGAGCTCACTACATACAGATTTATACAGCCACCACTAGAGGGAGCTCACTACATACAGATTAATACAGCCACCACTAGAGAGAGCTCACTACATACAGATTTATACAGCCACCACTAGAGGGAGCTCACTACATACAGATTTATACAGCCACCACTAGAGGGAGCTCACTACATACAGATTTATACAGCCACCACTAGAGGGAGCTCCCTACATACAGATTTATACAGCCACCACTAGAGAGAGCTCACTACATACAGATTTATACAGCCACCACTAGAGGGAGCTCACTACATACAGATTTATACAGCCACCACTAGAGGGAGCTCCCTACATACAGATTTATACAGCCACCACTAGAGAGAGCTCACTACATACAGATTTATACAGCCACCACTAGAGAGAGCACACTACATACAGATTTATAGAGCCACCACTAGAGGGAGCTCACTACATACAGATTTATACAGCCACCACTAGAAGGAGCTCACTACATACAGATTAATACAGCCACCACTAGAGAGAGCTCACTACATACAGATTTATACAGCCACCACTAGAGGGAGCTCACTACATACAGATTTATACAGCCACCACTAGAGAGAGCTCACTACATACAGATTTATACAGCCACCACTAGAGGGAGCTCACTACATACAGATTTATACAGCCACCACTAGAGGGAGCTCCCTACATACAGATTTATACAGCCACCACTAGAGGGAGCTCACTACATACAGATTAATACAGCCACCACTAGAGGGAGCTCACTCCGTACAGAATAATACAGCCACCACCACTAGAGGGAGCTCAATAAATGCAGATCAATACAGCCACCACTAGAGGGAGCTCACTACATACAGATATATACAGACACCACTAGAGGGAACTCACTACATACAGATTTATACAGCCACCACTAGGTGCAGCTCACTGCATATAGATTTATACAGCCACCACTAGGAGGAGCTCACTACATACAGATTAATACAGCCATCACCACTAGAGGGAGCTCAATAAATACAGATTAATACAGCCACCACTAGAGGGAGCTCACTACATACAGATTTATACAGTCACCACTAGAGAGAGCTTACTACGTACAGATTTATAGAGCCCCCACTAGGGGGAGCTCACTACATACAGATTTATACAGCCACCACTAGAGGGAGCTCACTACATACAGATTAATACAGCCACCACTAGAGGCAGCTCACTACATACAGATTTATACAGCCACCACTAGAGGGAGCTCACTCCGTACAGAATAATACAGCCACCACCACTAGAGGGAGCTCAATAAATGCAGATCAATACAGCCACCACTAGAGGGAGCTCAATACATACAGATTAATACAGCCACCACTAGAGGGAGCTCACTCCGTACAGAATAATACAGCCACCACCACTAGAGGGAGCTCAATAAATGCAGATCAATACAGCCACCACTAGAGGGAGCTCAATACATACAGATTAATACAGCCACCACTAGAGGGAGCTCACTACATACAGATTAATACAGCCACCACTAGGTGCAGCTCACTGCATATAGATTTATACAGCCACCACTAGAGGGAGCTCACTACATACAGATTTATACAGCCACCACTAGAGGGAGCTCACTACATACAGATTATACAGCCACCACTAGAGAGAGCTCACTACATACAGATTTATAGAGACACCACTAGAGGGAGCTCACTACATACAGATTTATACAGCCACCACTAGAGGGAGCTCATTACATACAGATTAATACAGCCACCACTAGAGAGAGCTCACTACATACAGATTTATACAGCCACCACTAGGGGGAGCTCACTACATACAGACTTATACAGCCACCACTAGGGGGAGCTCAGTACGTACAGATTTATACAGCCACCACTAGAGGGAGCTCACTACATACAGATTTATACAGCCAACACTAGGAGGAGCTCACTACATATAGTTTTATACAGTCACCACTAGGAGGAGCTCATTACATACAGATTTATACAGCCACCACTAGCGGGAGCTCACTACATACAGATTTATACAGCCACCACTAGTGGAGCTCACTACATACAGATTTATACAGCCACCACTAGAGGGAGCTCACTGCATACAGATTTATACAGCCACCACTAGGAGGCGCTCACTACATACAGATGTATACAGCCACCACTAGAGGGAGCTCACTACATACAGATTTATACAGCCACCACTAGAGGGAGCTCACTACATACAGATTTATACAGCCACCACTAGAGGGAGCTCACTACATACAGATTTATACAGCCACCACTAGAGGGAGCTCACTACATACAGATTTATACAGTCACCACTAGAGGGAGCTCACTACATACAGATTTATACAGCCATCACTAGGAGGAGCTCACTACATACAGATTATACAGCCACCACTAGAGAGAGCTCACTGCATACAGATTTATACAGCCACCACTAGGAGGCGCTCACTACATACAGATTTATACAGCCACCACTAGAGGGAGCTCACTACATACAGATTTATACAGCCACCACTAGAGGGAGCTCACTACATACAGATTTATACAGCCACCACTAGAGGGAGCTCACTACATACAGATTTATACAGCCACCACTAGAGGGAGCTCACTACATACAGATTTATACAGCCACCACTAGAGGGAGCTCACTACATATAGATTTATACAGTCACCATTAGAGGGAGCTCACTACATACAGATTTATACAGTCACCACTAGAGGGAGCTCACTACATACAGATTTATACAGCCACCACTAGGAGGAGCTCACTACATATAGATTTATACAGTCACCACTAGAGGGAGCTCACTACATACAGATTTATACAGCCACCACTAGAGGGAGCTCACTACATACAGATTTATACAGCCACCACTAGAGGGAGCTCACTACATACAGATTTATACAGCCACCACTAGAGGGAGCTCACTACATACAGTTTAATACTAGCTCTAAAAATCCATTTGGAGTGAGTCCCCCTAGTGGTAATTGGAGTCATATATTTTTTTTTCATTTTTCCTTATAGTAAATAAAGATGCTTCACTTTACAGATATAATACTGTATATTTGAGGTATAATTAAGGAACTCTGTGGGACTCAAGGGCTAGGCTGTGATTTGTTTTCTGGACGCTTTCTGTCAATAAGTCAATTGTTTGGTAACATTCATGACCTTCTTGATCCCACCATACTGGATTCACTCGCTCTATCGTCAGGATCATCCTGTTGTACGTGTTTCCGCTGTGTGTGACCTTCCACAGGCTCTACCCAAAGGAGAAAACGTCTACATTAGCAGCAGTAAAGTTTCCTAGATTTTAATGATCCTAATCTGCATATAATTATAGGGAGCTAAAATAAATTAGGGTGGAACATATTTTTGGGCGCATGAGAGATTTCCACTGTTGATAGTTTCCAGGAATTCCTGTGTGCAGTTTTCTTATGTTTGAAAACCTGAAACCCAGACAGACCCCATAATATTTGATGGGGCGCCATAACTTATGCAACTGATCACTTATTCCACTCATCTGTTCTTTTAGCGGAGCACACAAACTAAATGTAAATGGACATGTGAGCTAATGATGATAATAATAATAATAATAAATAATAATAATAATAATAATAATAATAAAATATTGGAATAATATAAAATTTAAAATTTAGAATAATAATATAAATAATATTAAAATAGTGTTATAATAATACACTAAATATTGTAATATAATAATAATATAAAATATTGGAATAATAATATTATATGAAAATATTGGTTGAATAATATACTAAATATAATAAACTACTGGAAAAATAATATATACTAAATATGTAATAATACAATACAATAATCATAATAATAATAATAATAATGAAATATTGGAATAATAATATAAAATTTAAAATTTAGAATAATAATTTAAATATTATTAAAATAGTGTTATAATAATAATACACTAAATATTGTAATATAATAATAATAATATAAAATATTGGAATAATAATATATCAAAATATTGGTTGAATAATATACTAAATATTATAATAAACTACTGGAAAAATAATATCATATACTAAATATAATGTAATCATACAATACTAAAATAATAATAATAATAATAAAATATACTAAATATTGTATTAAATATGGTAATAATAATAACAATTAGCCATAATAATACAATATTTAAATATTGGTATAATAATAATAAAAATAATAATTTATGCAACTGATCACTTATTTCACTTATCTGTTCCTTTAGCGGAGCACACAAACTATATGTGAATGGACATGTGAGCAGAGCCTTATAAAATAAATAAATATTAAAATATTGGAATAATAATAATACTAATAATACTACTAATAATAATTATATAAAATTAAACATTTGAAATACTATAAATAATATTAAAATATTGTTATAATATACTAAATATTATCATTTTTAAATACTAATAATATAATATACTAAATAATACATAATATATTAATAATTGTATTAAAATATAATAATATAAAATATTTGATTGATAATATAATATCAACATATTATTTTAATAATATACTAAATATTATAATATTAAAATATTTAAAAAATAAACATACTAATAATATATTGGAATAATAATATAATATTAAAATATTGGAATAATAATAATATAATTAATAATATACTATTATAATAGAAAAAAAATATTGGATTAATAATAACTATTATTATTATTATTATTATTATCAGGACATATCTTAAAAAATAATAATTCCCAAATTTGGGATAGGGGAAAATTATCTTAATCACTTAGGGAAAAAAAATAAAATATAATATGGAACATAATATCTGTTTATTTACCCACTATGCGACCTGCTATAAACATATAAAGATTGTAGGGATCATCCCTCCTGGTAAAATGTTTGCAAGCATTAAAATATCGCTTACAGTGAAGCTGATGAAACCCCGTGACCCCCCCTCATCCGCTGTAGGTGATGGCAGAGACAAACTCTGTGTGTACCCTGCAGATTTGGGGTCTTTCCCCTTCCTCTGCTGGGGTGTGTTCTGGTTTTCTCCAGATTTGCTGGTTGGGCTGTTACTGGTGTGATGTAATGACTGTGCTGTTGATGATTCACTATACAGCACTCGCCCTTTCCCCTTCTTCACATTTACTATTCATTGACATTGTACACATTTTTTTCTTAACTTTTTCTCACATTTGTATTTTGGGTCCCCGAAAAAATAATTTTTGCAATTGGATTTCATTAAAAATGTTGCATCTTTTTGGCTTTTTGCAGGCTCCTGATTAGCTACAGAGTGAGGTAACTGAGAATCTGTCAGTGAGCTCATTCTTATCTGTCTTTTTCTGAGCTCTCATGTTTTTTTTTTCTTTTTACTTTTTATTCACACTTGTATTTTGGGCCAAACAAAAATAATTCTTGCAATTGGATTTCATTAACAATTCTGCACCATTGGCTTTTTACTATTTAATGGCATTGTACCCATATTTTTTTTATTACACTTGTATTTTGAACCCAAAACAATAATTTTTGCAATTGGATTTCATTAAAAAATTTTCACCTCTTGGCTTTTTTACAGACTCATGATTGATTGCAGAATGAGTTAACTGAGAATCTGTCAGTGAGCTCATTCTTATCTGTATTTTCTGAACTCTTCTGTGATCTATGACCATATCAAAGTGCAGCTCAACTTTGTTGTGGTCTGTAGTCACATATCTAAAGAGAAGTTCAAAATACAAGAGTTACTGGAGTAATGTTACAACGGTGCTGTATGTTCTGAACCCATCATATGCTGTTGCACTATACCTGTAGCTAATTCGTTCCCCGTCCTCATCCTTCAAGTTTACTATTTAATTCGCTTGTACCCATATTTTTTTTGTTTTTACTTTGTTTCACGTTTGCATTTTGGGCCACAAAATAATCATTTTTGCCATTGGATTTCATTAAAAATTTTGTACATGTTCATTATTGGGTGCAGAATGAGTTAACTGAGAATCTGTCAGTGAGCTCATTCTTATCTTTTTTTTCCTGAGTTCCTCTGTGTTGATCTATGACCATATCAAAGTGCAGCTCAACTTTGTTGTGGTCTGTAGTAACAAATCTGCACAAAGGAGTTAAAAAAAAAAAGATAAAAAAAAAGGTTAGTGACGTAATGTCACAAATGTGCTGCGTGCTCTGAGCCCATCATATGCTGCTGCACTATACCTGCAACTAATTCTTCCCTCCTTTATGTTTACTACTTAATTGGTCTGTACCCATGTTGGTTTTTTTTCTACATATTTTTGACGTTTGTATTTTGGGCCTCAAAAATTAATTCCTGCAATTGGGTTTCATTAATAATTTTGCATCATTGGCTTTTTACTATTTAATGGCGTTTGTACCCATATTTTTTATATTAAACTGTTATTCACGCTTGTATTTTGAGCTGAAAAATTAATTGTTGCAATTAGATTTAATTAAAAATGTTGCACCTTTGGATTTTTCAGGCTCATTATTGGCTGCAGAATGAGTTAACTGAGAATCTGTCAGTGAGCTCATTCTTATGTGTCTTTTTTCTGAGCTCCTCTGTGTTGATGTATGACCATATCAAAGTGCACTTTTAGACCTTTTAGCTTTTTACAGGCTCATTATTGGTAGCAGAAAGAGTTAACTGAGAATCTGTCAGTGAGCTCATTCGTATCTGTTTTTTTTTAGCTCTTCTGTGTTGATGTATGACCATATCAAAGTGCACTTTTAGACCTTTTGGCTTTTTACAGGCTCATTATTGGCTGCAGAATGAGTTAACTGAGAATCTGTCAGTGAGCTCATTTTTAGCTGTCTTTTTTTAGCTACTCTGTGTTGATGTATGACCATATCAAAGTCCACTTTTAGACCTTTTGGCTTTTTACAGGCTCATTATTGGTAGCAGAATGAGTTAACTGAGAATCTGTCAGTGAGCTCATTCTTATGTCTTTTTTCTTAGCTCCTCTGTGTTGATGTATGACCATATCAAAGTCCACTTTTGCACCTTTTAGCTTTTTACAGGCTCATTATTGGCTGCAGAATGAGTTAACTGAGAATCTGTCAGTGAGCTCATTCTTATCTGTCTTTTTCCACCTTTTTAGCTTTTTACAGGCTCATTATTGGCTGCAGAATGAGTTAACTGAGAATCTGTCAGTGAGCTCATTCTTGTGTATTTTTTCTTAGCTCTTCTGTGTTGATGTATGACCATATCAAAGTCCACTTTTAGACCTTTTGGCTTTTTACAGGCTCATTATTGGCTGCAGAATGAGTTAACTGAGAATCTGTCAGTGAGCTCATTCTTATGTGTCTTTTTTCTTAACTCTTCTGTTGATTTATGATCATATCAATGTGAGCTCATTGTTATCTGTATTTTTTTTTAACTCTTCTGTGCTCATCTATGACCATATCAAAGTGCAGCGCACTTTGATGTGGTCTGTAGTCACATATCTGTACAAAGATGTTCTGAAAAAGAAAGATACAAAAAAGTTACCGGCATAATGTCGCAACTAATCTGTGTGCTTTGAGCCAGTCATTTGCTGTAGCACTATAACTGCAGCTGCATGTCCCCCCTATCCCCTCCTTCATGTCTACTATTTAATTGGCTACATGTAATCTATCCACATTAAGTCACTAATGAAAAATTATATTTAAATAATGATAAACACCAGAAGTGTAAAAAGTCTTTATTGTATTTGGTCACCACGTACAAGTTATTCCGAGCGCAAACATCAGACGCAAAACTCAGATTTTCCGTTGGGATCAAGGAATTATTTGAAAAAATATAAGTTATTAAAAAGTATTATCCGACATTCTAGTAGGAGTCGTCACAATATCAGGTTTTGGCCTCTTTATGTCTTAAAACTATTCTGGACACCTTCAGGGGCTTTTTTTTTTTACTTAATTGGGGTAAAAAAAATAGTGTTTCATTAAAAATGTAGCACCTTTTTAACTAGGCTCATTTTTGAATGTAGAATGAGTTAACTAAGAAACCATCAGGGAGCTTGTTATTTTTTTATCCATCTTTTTCTGAGCTCTTCTGTTTTGGCCCATGACCACCTCAAAGGTCAGATCAACTTTGATGTGGTCTATGGTGGTTAAATCAACAGAGAAAAGTTCAGAAAATGACCAAAGCTCACTGAATGATTCTCAGTTAACTCACCCTTCAAACATCAAAAATGCAGGGAAACAAACCAACATTTTTAATGAAACCCAATTGTAATTATACATAATTTTTAGTTCTAAATACATGTATTTAAGTAAAAAAAAGGGGTGCCCCCTGAAGGTGTCCATGTCCTTTAAAGGGATTCTCCTATTTCGACAACCTATTTCCATATGCCACAATAGGCATAACTAGTTGCCAGGAGTCCTGCTCACAGTGCAATGGTTGTTGAAAGTGGACAATCCCTTTAAATTGGACTTTCTAATGATTTGATCATCAATGAGTAAACATAACAATCATAGCTAACATTTAACACTAAAACAATTAGCAAAGTCTATAATTAAAGTCCACAAAGGTTTAATTTCAGGTAATTTCGATAAATGAGAGCCAATATCTTTACTCCTTAATATATAAGTACAGTACCAGGTATTAAAACATGTTTAACATCACACATTGTAAAAACTATAAGGGGTGTAATGGACTAAATATAAGTATATAAGAAGAAAGATGGTCCAAAATATTGTATTGGACCATTACGCCTCCATTCTTGTGCAGTTGTAAGCAAATCTGAACATCAGCTTCCCTAATAGCTTTTTATTCCCTTATTATGAATCAGTAACTTTAGAATCTTATATATTTATAACACTGAGATATTCTTCTGCTTTTATTCAGATTAGACTCCGCCCATGAGGAGCTGATAATGCAATTTCTTCTTTATAAGTGGTGCAAACTTGGGCTGATTATGTACTTTCGCCTTTTATTCAGATTAGACTCTACCTCCAAGGAGCTGACAATGCAATTTCCCCGTTACAATCTTTTATTCAGATTAGACGCCACCCCCGAGGAGCTGATAATGCACTTTCCCCTTTTATTCAGATTAGACTCCACCTCCGAGGAGCTGATAACGCACGTTCCCTTTTATTCAGATTAGACTCCACCTCCGAGGAGCTGATAACGCACTTTCCCCTTTTATTCCGATTAGACTCCACCTCTCAGGAGCTGATAATGCACTTTAACCTTTATAATCTGTTTATTTAGATTAGACTCCGCCCCTGAGGAGCTGATAATGCAATTTCCTCTTTATAAGTGGTGTACACTTGGGCTGATAATGCACTTTCCCCTTTTATTCAGATTAGACTATGCCCCCAATGAGCTGACAATGCAATTTCCCCATTAAAATCTTTTATTCAGATTATTTTCCACCCATGAGGAGCTGATAATGCAATTTCCTCTTTATAAGTGGTGTAAACCTGGGCTGATAATGTACTTTCACCTTTTATTCAGATTAGACTCTGCCTTCAAGGAGCTGACAATGCAATTTCCCTTTACAATCTTTTATTCAGATTAGACTCCACCCCCGAGGAGCTGATAATGCATGTTCCCCTTTTATTCAGATTAGACTCCACCCCCCGAGGAGCTGATAAGGCACTTTCCCCTTTTATTCAGATTAGACTCCACCTCCGAGGAGCTGATAATGCACTTTCACCTTTATAATATGTGTTTATTCAGATTAGGCTCCGCCCCTGAGGAGCTGATAATGCAATTTCACCTTTATAAGTGACGTAAATATGGGCCCGAAGTACAATATCAACCTGCTATAGACCCGGGATGTGTATCTTTTATTTTGGGTTCTTCATATCTTTTTAGGAGATTGGTTGAAAGGCTATAAATGAGTGACATTGATTTAAGTCTTTACCAGAATGAACTGCTCTTTTCTTTTCATTTATGCAATAAGCCACCCCCTACATGTGTGGCTGAAGGTGTATGCGGATATTTTTTGGTTACACATTGGGACCACCATAGGCCCCTGGCATCTGCCTAGTCTTTCCTATTGCCTATAATTGCAATAAATCTGAATATCAGGTTCCCTAAAAGCTTTTTATTCTCATATTATGAATCAGTAACTTTATAATTTTATATATTTATAACACTGAGATATTATTTTTTTTATTCAACTTAGACTCCGCCCCCGAGGAGCTAATAATGCAATTTCCCCTTTATAATCTTTGATTCAGTTTAGACTCCGCCCCCAAGGTGCAATTTCCTCTCTATAAGTGGTGTAAACATGGGCCAGAAGTGTGATATCTGCCTGCTATGGGCACGGAGTGTATAGCTTTTATTTCTTTTGGGTTTTTCATACTTTTTTAGAGGATCGGTTGAAAGGCTATAAATGAGTGACATTAATTTAAGTCTTTACCAGAAGGAACAGATCTTATATTTTCATTTATGCTATAAGTCACCCCCTTTGTGTGTGTCTGAAGGTGTATGCAGATATTTTCTGTTTACACATTGGGACCACCATAGCCTCTTAGCATCTGCCTAGTCTTTCCTATTGCGTATAGTGGCAATAAATCTGAGGGCCCTTAAGCAGTCTTGGTTTTGCTTCTAGAAGCTAAAATGAAGACGAGATGGAAAAGTGTAAATATAGACTTAATATAGGCCAAAATTCTGCCTTCTAGTAGTCATGGAGGGATGCGACCTGAGACGAAGCTCCTAATGGGCGGGGCACTACTGGAGCTAATGAAACCATACTAATATACTTTTTTGTATATCAATTCCTGGTTGGATTTGGACCTGGAATAACCTTGCCATAAACCAGTAGAGCCAACTTTTCTATCCATAGGACACTTCGTTTTACACATGGCTTATTATATTCTGGCTGATATGGAATAAAGTGGCCACTGGCAACATTTGAGGATCCGTAAGCGTTCTTAGGAACCCTTTGGCTTCTAGAAGTTAAAAGGAAGAGGAGATGGAAAAGTGTAAATATAGATTTAATAACTGTCAAAATTCTGCCTTCTAGTAGTCACAGAGGGATGGAACCTGAGACGAAGCTCCTCATGGGCGGAGCCCAATGAAACCATACAGATATACTTTTATTTATATCCATCCCTGGTTGGATTTGGACCCAGAGTGACCTTGTCATAAACCGGCAGAGCCAACTTTTCTATCCATAAGACATTTCGTTTTACACATGGCTTATTATATACTGGCTGATATGGAATAAAGTGACCACTGGCAACATTTGAGGGCCCCTAAGTGGTCTTAGGATCCCTTTGGCTTCTAGAAGTTAAAAGGAAGAGGAGATGGAAAAGTGTAAATGTAGACTTACTATCTGCCAAAATTCTGCCGTCTAGTAGTCACAGAGGGATGGAACCTGAGACAAAGCTCCTCATGGGCGGGGCACTACTGGAGCTAATGAAACCATACAGATATATTTTTATGTATATTCATTCCTGGTTGGATTTGGACCCAGAATAACCTTGCCAGAAACCGGCAGAGCCAACTTTTCTATCCATAAGACACATCGTTTTACACATGGCTTATTATATACTGGCTGATATGGAATAAAGTGGCCACTGGCAACATTTGAGGGCCCCTAAGCGGGCTTAGGAACCCTTTGGCTTCTAGAAGTTAAAATGAAGAGATGGAAAACTGTAAATACAGACTTAATATCTGCCAAAACTCTGCCTTCTAGTAGATACAGAGGGATGCCACCTGAGCTGAAGCTCCTCATGGGCGGAGCCCAATGAAACCATACAGAGTTACTTTTATGTATATCCATCCCTGGTTGGATTTGGACCCAGAATAACCTTGTCATAAACCGGCAGAGCCAACTTCTCTATCCATATGACACATCATCTTACAATTATCAAGCTGTGGACAATTCCTTTAAGTGTCACAGTGTTCAGCTTATGTATTATCACTTATTATATACTGGCTAATACGGAATAAAGTGCGCACTGGCAACATTTGAAGGTCCCGGTCGGCCCGGAGTCTGATGTGCACATCAAGCAAAGGCCGGCCTCATTGCATCTAGTGAATATTTTCCAGTGCAGACTAGACGCCTCCGCCGGCCTCTACTACAATCATTTATATAGGTATTATATTATATAAATATCACATTATTAATGAGTAGACGCAAACATATATATATATAAAAGGCTACAATCGCCAGCACCAGTTCATTACTTCTTAAGACCGTGCTTGAGGAGTATAATGAAAAGTTAGAACGTAAGTAGGTATAGATACTAGGAGGCCCTAATTACCAAAATTGTGGAGCTTGTATCCTTTAAGATGGCCTCAGTCTTTAACCAGATACATCAAATGGTTGCGCCTGGGAGGTATCTCTGTGAGGAGTATGGGAAAAAATATGCAAATTAGCTCCCCTCCAGAAGGAAGAAAGCTGTGTTTCTAGTGCCACCTAGTGGAATAAGTCAATGGACCCTTTAAAGAGGTTGTCCCCTACTTTTACATTGATGGCCTATCCTTAGGATAGGTCATCAATGTCTGATTGACCGGGGTCTAACACCCAGCACCTCCGCCGATCAGATGCTCTCGGTCCCGGTGGTGGTAGTAGGCGGACGGAAATGCTCAGTTCCGGGGTTGATCCGTCTCCTTTTGATTAGAATGGGAAGTGGATGTGCAGTCCCCGGCTTTGGACGCTATCAGAAGATGTGGCAGCTCCGGAACTGAGCATTTCCGGCTGCCTGCTGCCGCCTCCGTCACCGACAACAGCTGATCGGTGGGGGTGCGGGGTGTCGGACCCCTGCCGATCAGACATTGATGACCTATCCTAAGGATAGGCCATCAATGTAAAAGTAGTGGACAACCCTTGATTTGCCCACGAGCGGTGGAAGAAATGACAAGAAAAAGCCAACTCAGACTGTGTTGGCCATCTTGGATATTTTTTTCAGCCATTGATACAGCCAGTGCTTATCATCACCTGAAAAAATCCAACCTAACATGACCGATTGACCTTCTGAATGATGACGAATGTTCGGCCATCAGTTGAAATGAACAATTACTTTACTGATCCAGCCAAAGATCGTTCGGTACGGTCCAAATCGGCCATTTCGGCTGCCTTTTATTTAACACTTATCCAAACCAGTCAGACATTAATGTATAGGGTGGCTACCTCCTTCTGGTGGGGAGCTAATTTACATATGGGGTATACAAAATGTTTCCAATAATTGAACCGTAAGAATTTTCATGGTTACTTTTGGGCCCTTAGAAAGAAGACAAGTCATGGTTGGTCCCATTCCCCTTTTCATCCCTTCCATAATTAGCAAAGAGTATGGATTGGTCCAAGGGTCATGAAAATGGGGAACCAAAAATGATTCCACAGTTTGGTCTTTACTATGGGCCCCCTCTCGGCATTTTACGACCTGAATTTTGCTGGCAAAAGAAAGTCTTGAAAAAGGGTCCAAAACTTTGAGAGGCGTCCAACGTCTAAAAATTATCGTCAAACAACTAAAGTAAGAGATCTCTTCCAGGGATTATATTTCTCCAGCACTGGTTGAAAAAAATTAATCTCTAATTAAAAAAAAAACAACTTCCACCAAAGAAGACAAATATGGCTCCGAAAACCTTTCGAGAGGCATCCAATGTCTAAAAATTATCGTCAAACATCTAACTAAAGTGAGATCTCTTCCAGTGATTACATTTCTCCAGCACTGGTCGAAAAAATTAATCTCGAATTAAAAAAAAAACAACTTCCACCAAAGAAGACAAATATGGCTCCGAAAACCTTTCGAGAGGCATCCAACGTCTAAAAATTATCGTCAAACATCTAACTAAAGTGAGATCTCTTCCAGTGATTACATTTCTCCAGCACTGGTCGAAAAAATTAATCTCGAATTAAAAAAAAACAACTTCCACCAAAGAAGATAAACATGGCTCCGAAAACCTTTTGAGAGGCATCCAACGTCTAAAAATTATCGTCAAACATCTAATTAAAGTAAGAGATCTCTTCCAGTGATTATATTTCTCCAGCACTGGTTGAAAAAAAATAATCTCTAATTAAAAAAAACCCTAAAACCTTCCACCAAAGAAGAAAAACATGGGTCCAAAAACCTTTCGAGAGGAATCCAATGTCTAAAAATTATTGTCAAACATCTACTTAAAATAAGAGATGTTCTCCAGTGATTATATTTCTCCAGCACTGGTCGATAAAAAATAATCTCCCATAAAAGAAAAACCCAAAAACCTTCCACCAAAGAAAAAAAACAAAGGGTCCAAAAACCTTTCGCGAGGCATCCAACGTCAAAAAATTATCGTCAAACATCCAATTATCGTGAGATCTCTTCCAGTGATTACATTTCTCCAGCACTGGTTGAAAAATTAATATAAACCCC
Organism: Anomaloglossus baeobatrachus; assembly: GCF_048569485.1. Lineage (NCBI taxonomy): Eukaryota > Metazoa > Chordata > Amphibia > Anura > Aromobatidae > Anomaloglossus > Anomaloglossus baeobatrachus. Next base: position 671,339,617 of record NC_134355.1, on the reverse strand, counting down.
CCCCCCCAAAACCTTCCACCAAAGAAGAAAAACAAGTGCAATATTATTATTTTTTCCTTTTGTAGGTCAAGCCCTAATGGTCACCGAGGATGGCCACCATTCATTAGAAAACATCTATACTAGGCTACAACGTGCCCCACATTCAGAGTTGCATCCACACCTAGGTTTTAGTGGTAAATAAATTAGTACACGCTATGTTATTCCTTCCATAACTGGGTAGGATGTGATGTCTACCACGTTCCTCGCGTTCCTCACAAGTCTTTCTTCTCTAATTTTTGCTTAATCTTCTGCCGTAGATAGTAGGCCGTGCTGGCCGTGCAGACAATGAGCAGGAAGAACGAAAGGCAAGAAGCTTGGGTCAAGGTTGGGCCGTACCGGGTGGTAAAATGTTCGTGTCTGGTCCGGTAGTCGAGCAGCACGGCTTCTAGTTGAGAAAGAGTGCACAAACCTAAAAATAAGTGGAATATTTGGTGACCGTGGCCAACAATATCACATCCACCTGGGAAGAATTTTTCCGGAACGGGACAAGAGAAAAAGTAAGAGCTGATAACAAAGAAGAAGATCTGTAGAGAATGGTACCAAACGGCCCTATCGGAGCAGTCTTCCACATGGCAAACGATAATCCGATGGACCACAGGGCTGATGTCCAAGATGTAGGCCAACCCCGCAGGGACCACCTGACAAATCTTCCTCATGACTGGATACGGACGGTTGTATCTATATTTGGCATAGCAGCAACCCACACAGGACATCCACCCAAGTACAGCAGCCCCTGGCAAGAAGAACATCCAGGCTTTGTCATACCAAGCTTGGTGGGAACTGTAGTAGTAATGGGCCAAGGCACTTCCGTACTGGTAAGTGCTGACCCCGACGTAGTCCATGAAGTAGAAAGTGTAATGGGCCAGCTCCGATTTGGACTGGAGCAAGTGTGCAAGGATACTGCATGTGAGATAAGTCAATGAAGCAAGTATATAAAGGACCAGAGGTATGGATAACGCGTCCCAGATGAAGCCTTCAGTCTCCACGAAAGCTCGAAACCTCAAGAGAACGGCCAAGGCCACCAGGAGGTGAGTCCAGACGTTCACAGATTCATTGTGCTTCTGGAAAAGGCTAAGAAAGTAATACTTCCAGTTTTGGTCCGTCGGTCGATATCCGGCCTGAATATAGGGTTCTCTGAAGAGGTTGGGAACATCCTGGTCCTTGACCGTAGAAGGCATCTCCTTGAGAAGACCGCTCTCCAGAAGCTTGGGGAAGCGACGGAGCTGCTGAGCGCTGATGGACAACGTGCTTATACATTCCAGAATGACCGTAGTCATCGCAAAAGGCAAGAATTGGTGAAGCGCCACGTAATCAGATTTCCACCTAAAGTAAAGAAGAAAAAAAACGTAAGAAAAATCAGAAGAAAACATCGAGGAGAAGCAATGATCAAGACAAATCTCCCACCACTGTCTTATTTAATCAGACCTTACATTACGGTCAGGGTCGGAGGAGTCTTTCCGCTCTTTTACATGACTAATTTATCCAGATTATCCAAGGCTTTTAGCTTGTTGTGAGGCTGGAAAATCACGGTACTTATAAAAGGCAATAACAATAAGTATTCATGTATTATTGAGGTCTGAGGAACAACATGCATTACAGCGGGCGAGGCTCCGACTTATCACAATGGATGATCCACTTACATTCATGAAGATCTGTATACATATACCTCAAACAGCCATGAAAAAACAGGCACTGATCATATAATACCGCCATACAGGGCCCTAATAATAGTGCCATAAAGTGCCCACTATGCCATCACTATACAATAAATCAAATTTATATAATACCACCATATAATCACTATACAATAAGGAAAACTATATTGTGCATAAATAATACCGCTATACAATGACTATTCAAGAAATCAAACTGAGTAGTGCCTAAATGATACTGCAATGCAATGACTATACAATAAGCCAAACTATAGTGTGCCTAAATAATTCCACCATACAATGACTATATAATAAATCAAACTGTATAATGCCTAAATAATACCGCCATACAATGACTATACAATAAATCAGACTGTATAGTGCTTAAATAATACTACTATACAATGACTAGACAATAAATCAAACTGTATACTGCCTATATAATACTGCCATACAATAACTATAGAATACTGTATATAAAACTGTATAGTGTTTAAATACCGCCATACAATAAATATACAATAAATCAAATTGTATAGTGCCTAAATAATACCACCATACAATAAATATACAATAAATCAAACTGTATAATGCCTAAATAATACCGCCATACAATGCCTATACAATAAATCAAACTGTATATTGCTTAAATAATACCGCCATACAATGAATATACAATAAATCAAATTGTATAGTGCCTAAATAATACCACCATACAATCACTGTACAATAAGCCAAACTATAGTGTGCCTAAATACTACCACCATACAATGAATATACAATAAATCAGACTGTATAATGCCTAAATAATATCACCATATAAAAAGTTAAACTGTATAGTGCTTAAATAATACCGCCATACAATGAGTATACAACAAATCAAACTGTATGTTGCTTAAATAATACCGCCATATAATCACTGTACAAGAAGCCAAATTATAGTGTGCCTAAATAATACTGCGATACAATGCCTATACAAGAAATCAAACTGTATAGTGCCTAAATAATACCGCCATACTATGCCTATACAATAAATCAAACTGTATAATGCCTAAATAATACCACCATACAAAAAGTTAAACTGTATAGTGCTTAAATAATACCGCCATACAATAAGTTAAACTGTATATTGCTTAAAGAATACTACCATACAAAAAAAGTTAAACTATATAGTGCCTAAATAATACCGCCATACAATGAGTATACAACAAATCAAACTGTATATTGGTTAAATAATACCGCCATATAATCACTGTACAAGAAGTCAAATTATAGTGTGCCTAAATAATACCGCCATACAATGCCTATACAAGAAATCAAACTGTATAGTGCCTAACTTATACCACTATAAAATGACTATACAATAAGTTAAACGATATTGTGACTAAATAATACTGCAAAACATTGCATTTATAAGAAATCAAACAATATAGTGCTTAAATAATACTGCCATACCATCACTATATAATAAATCCAACTATATAGTGCTTAAATAATACTGATAGACAATGCCTATACAAGAAATCAAACCTAAAAAGACTGGACAGAGCTCTGCTACATCTGTCTTAGTAGATGTATCCTGCTCTTCTCCTTCCATCTCTTGAGATGCAGCAGAGCTGAGTTTGTCATGATGTATTGCAATGTTCTATCAATGATTTTACATAGGACTGCAAGTAACACTACTGTAACTAGAGAGTGATCCCATGCACTGTCACCCTAAAGGGTTCAATGACAAACTCAGCTCTGCTACCTCTGTGTCCGCTTCAGTTCTTGGTTGTCTCACCCTTTTCTTTGGAGACGTCTGTCCTCTCGTCTGTCCTCGCAGAGCTCTGCTCTATACTGGTTGTCATAAGCTACATATCAGGAAGCCACCCGCAATAGGGTGTGTGTTGTGCCGCAGCTACACCCTCTCCTCTGTAACCAGGCAGGTCCCGAGTGTGGGTGTCAAAACACAATCAGTGACACATTATGTGTATCTGTCACTTGACTGGGAGCTTTCAGGTCATCCTTGTCCCGTCCTTGTGAACTCTGTGATCCAATTTCTCAAAATCTCTGCTTGCTGTCAATGAATAAAAACAAAAAGTTTGCCTAGAGAACCCAAAACCCCATCCTAAAGACCTCTGATACACTGTAACAAGTTTACAACTTATATTTATCGCTTATCGGCCTGAAAGTGGCTTAACTCCATCTACTTTTACAAAGTTCCACCCCCGCTTACATTTATCTGTCCAAAATGATGCATACTTTTTTAACTACCCCAGCTCTACCTACATTTTATCTGTCCCAAATTAGTAACTCTACCTGCTCCTTTCAACTTTTTAACTAGTTTATCAGTCCAAGAATTATACAACTCCACCCACTTTTTTACTGCCCCACCCACTGCCCCACCCACAGCCCCACCCCTGCTTAAATGTATCTGTCCGAAATGATGTGTCTCCACATATTTTAACTACCCAACCCCTACCTACATTTATCTGTCCAAAATTAGAAACTCCACCTGCTCCTTTTAACTAGTTTATCAGTCCAAGAATTATGCAACTCCACCCACTTTTTCACTGCCCCACCCCTGCTTACATTTCTCTGTCTAAAATTATGTAAGTTTATGATTTGTTTTTGCAAAAGCCAACTATGATTTTGTCAATCTTTTTACCGAGATACATCTGTCAAAAAATTGTAACTCCACCTGTTCTTTTTTAACTTTTTTTTCAGTCGTAGAATTAGGCAACTCCACCCACTTTTTCACTGCACCACCCCCGCTTACATTTATCTGTCCAAAATGGTATACCTCTGCACACTTTTTTTCAACTACCCTGCCCATACTTATATTTATCTGTTCAAAATTAGCAACTCCACCTGCTCCTTTTAACTTTTTTTTTCAGTCCTAGAATTATGCAACTCCACCCACTTTTTCACTGGCCCACCCCCGCTTACATGTATCTCTCCGAAATTATGTGTCTCCGCATATTTTAACTACCCCGCCCCTACCTACATTTATCTGTCCCAAATTAGTAACTCCACCTGCTCCTTTTAACTTTTTAACTACTTTATCAGTCCAAGAATTATGTAACTCCACCCACTTTTTCCACTGCCCCACCCACTGCCCCCCACTTACATTTCTCTGTCCAAAATGATGGACCTCTGCACACTTTTTTAACTGCCCTGCCCCTGCCTGCATTTATCAGTCCCAAATTTGTAACTGCAACTGCTCTTTTTTAACTTATTTTTTCAGTCCTAGAATTAGGCAACTCCACCCACTTTTTCAAAGCCCCTCCCCTGCTTAAATTTATCTGTCCGAAACGATGTGTCTCCGCATATTTTAACTACCCCCCCCCCACCACCTACATTTATCTGTCCAAAATTAGCAACTCCAGGAGCAGGTAACTTTTTAACAAGCTTATCAGTCCAAGAATTATGTAACTCCACTCATTTTTTCACTGCCCCACCCCTGCTTAAATGTCTGTCTAAAATTACGCAAGTTCATGATTTTTTTATGCAATAGCCAACTATGCTTTTGTCAATCTTTTTACTGATTTACAACATGTGTCAAAAATGTACAACTCTACCTACTCTTTTTAAGAAGTTTTTCAGTCCAAGAATTAGGCAACTCCACCCACTTTTTCACTGCTCCACCCCCGCTTACATTTATCTTTCCTAAATGGTATACCTCTGCATACTTTATTTTAACTACCCTGCCCTTACTTACATGTACCTGTCCAAAATTAGTAACTCCACCTGCTCCTTTTAACTTAAATAATTTTTCAGTCCAAGAATTATGCAACTCCTCCCTCTTATTAACTGTCCCACCCCCGCTTACATTTCTCTGTCTAAAATTATGTAAATTCATCATTTTTTTTCAGTAGCCAACTATGCTTTCGTCAATCTTTATACTGATATTTTTCTGTCCGAAATTTGTAACTCCACCTGCTCTTTTTTACTTTTAAACTGTTTTTTTTCAGTCCAATAATTAAGCAACTCCACCCACTTTTTTTCACTGCCCCACCCCTGCTTACATTTTTTTGCCTAAAGTGATAAAAGTTTATGATATCTTTTTTCAATAGCCAACTTTGCTTTAGTCAGTCTTTTCACTTACATAAATCTGTCCAAAATGTGCTCTTTTTAGCTTTTGAACTATTTTTTTCAGTCCAGGAATTAGGCAACTCCACCCACTTTTTTCATTGCCCCACCCCCGCTTACATTTCTTTGTTCAACATGGTGTAATTAAACTTACATCAATCTAGGCAAAATAATGAAATCGTGTAAATCAAGCCAGTATTTTTTAACTAGTTCACTTCCTGCTTACATTTATCAGTTAAAAAAAATGTAACTCCACCTACTTTTTTAATGCCCCACCCCTGCTTACATTTATGTGTTCAAAATTATGTAACCCCACCCACTCTTTCTAACTGCTTGTCTTCCACTTACATTTATCAATCCAAAAATAATGTAAGACTACATGCGCACGCTGCATTTTTTACCGCATTGTTGGTGCAGTTTTGTTTTCAGCAAGTTCTGAGTTTTGACTTCCCAGCAAAGTCTATGAGAATTCAGATTTGCTATACACACATTGCTGTTTTTTGTCTGCTGTTTATTTGTCAAAAGCATGTTCATTATTCTTGTATTTTTGTCACTTTTTGTCACCCATTGAAACCAATGAGGGGATGAAAAACGCACGGAAAAATGCATGCTACCAAATTGTTGTGTTTTGTATGCGTTGTACCTGTTTTTTTGTTACAAAATATGCCGGTCACCCACATTATTCCAGAAGAAATAAATACTGTTCCCTCTCTCTCGATCTGCGGCATGTCACTGCCGTGGTACACGCCGTACTGCGGGGCTCGCAGCTGTGATGTCAGGGGTTCACCCGAGTTCATTCTCTGTCTGCACTCACAGCGGACAGTCATGCTCAATGATGCTTGCAGTGAGAGGACAGGGATGTAACAGAGCTGAAACACTGCGGGTCTTCGTGTGGATTACATCAGACCTGCAGGGGTGTTTGGGGGTTAATAAAGTGGTAAAAGAGGGTGCTGCTTTTTGCATTTTATTCCAAATACATGATTTTTGGGGGGTTTGTGTTTATTTACTTTCACTTAAAGATTAGTGATGGGGGTGTCTCATAGATGACTGCCATCACTAATCTAGAACTTTGTGGCATCGGTGGGGTGCCATTAACTCCCTATTACCCCAATTGCCACAGCACCAGGGCAATGGGAAGAACCGGGTCCAGCGCCAGAATTGGCACATCTTATGAATGCACCACTTCTGGGGCAGCTGTTGGCTACTATTGTTAGACTGGAAAGGGCCAAATAACGATAGCCCTTTCAAAATAATATCAGCCCCCAGTTGGCTGCTGTACTTTGGCTGGCTTTAGGAAAATGGGGGGGACCACTTCATTTTTTTTTTTTTATAAAAATATATCAAATAATTAAAAAAAAAAAAAAAAAAAAGCGCGTGGGATCCCCTCTATTTTTCATAACCAGCTGGATATGAAACACAGGGGGGGACCCCACGTCATTTATTTTTCTAAATAAATCAAATAATTAAAAAAAAAGCATGGGATCTCCTCTATTTTTCATAACCAGCCAAGGTACAGCAGACAGCTGAGGGTTGCAGCCTGTAGCTGCTGCTGTTCCTGTGCTGGATAGGAAAAACAGGAGGGGACCCCAAGTCATTTTTTTACCCCCAAAATTTTTTTAAAAAAATCTGGCCAAGCTAGCTATCAGTCTATCGATCTATTCTTTTATTTCTTTCCTTCTATCTATTCTACACGTTCTTTCTATCGATTCTTTCTATCTATCTATTCTAGCTATCTATCCATTATCCTATCAGAATTTGTTTTGTCCAATATCCTATTACTCCACTCAATCTTTTTTACTTCTTCACCTTAGCTTACATTTATCAAGCTGAAATTATGTAACCCCACCCACTTTTTTTTAATAAAGCCCCACCCCTGCTTATCTTTCTCTGTTCAAAATTAAGGTGATCCAGGCCGCTTTTGAAAGTGATTCAATTCCGGTTAGGCTTTTCTATGGTGAAGCAATGGGCAACCATAGCCTTTATGTACCCTAAGCTTAAAATGGCTGATAACAGAGAACAATAGGTCACTTTTTCCAGGAAAGCAGATACATTTTAGTGTCCCTTTAAGAAGTAACTTCCTCCTATCACTGCAGGTTCATGAAGGTCCCTACAGGAGATACAGGAGTGGTAGTTATAAAAGCAGCAGAGACTGGGTGGAGTGAACATCCTGAGGATTTCCAGAAATAGAAACAGAGTCAATGTACTCAGGAGCGAAAAAAAAGAGACCTGCCAGCAATTTACATGAAGCAATTGCCAGTAAGCGATTGCCCAATAGTGATCTAGTTCTGTATCCTGCAGTACCGGCCCTTTAAGGAGCTGTGGGCTATTTAGCTTTACCATTCAGCAGAAACTGGAAACCCTGGATGAGATCTCCTGTGGGGTCTGCATTGATATCCAGTGGCCACCAAACTTTCCCAGGCTCCTGACTGGCACATAATCCTAGAGAAAGTGATACGGGAGCGAGGATTGTATCACTACTAGGAATATTACATACGCTGAGCGGTGGGGCGTGACGGCAGCATTCCTGGAAAGGATCATAATAGAGGAAGTGATTGTTATAAAGAGCCAAATATTGTGGACATTGGGGGAAATACTCCACTGTTACAATGTAACAATATATTTAAAGGGGAAGTATCATTTCTGAAAACCCTATGGATCTTGCAGATCCATAGGGTTTTCAGAAATGATACTTCCCCTTTAAATGGAGATCCTCTTGCTTGGGTCTCTAAATCAGACTGATTTCAGCTCTGGAGGACTCTGCATGTATTATATGGGTGCACATTTCTTCTGAAAGTATAAACAGCTGGTCAATGGGGTTTCAGTTTCTGGACCACAGGGGGAAAAAAAATCTCTATAAAGTAGATGAACTGCGGCAGATCTTGTATATGGCAATCAGAAAAAGCAGAGCTGCAGTGTAAAGCATGGACGGAAAAATAAAACAGGATGGCATCGACTTGATCGAGATGCGTATTAGTTTGGTTGCCTTAAAGAGGAAGAAACCTGTCAAATATATTACATCAGGTGTGGAAATTTAAAGGGGGGTGCAGCAGAAACCACTCCCTGAATGCAGGACATACTATATTTTAGATTTCGGGGCGGCACGGTGGCTCAGTGGTTAGCACTGCAGTCTTGTGGTGGCTCAGTGGTTAGCACTGCAGTCTTGTGGTGGCTCAGTGGCTAGCACTGCAGTCTTGTGGTGGCTCAGTGGTTAGCACTGCAGTCTTGTGGTGGCTCAGTGGTTAGCACTACAGTCATGTGGTGGCTCAGTGGTTAGCATTGCAGTCTTGTGGTGGCTCAGTGGCTAGCACTGCAGTCTTGTGGTGGCTCAGTGGTTAGCACTGCAGTCTTGTGGTGGCTCAGTGGTTAGCACTGCAGTCTTGTGGTGGCACAGTGGTTAGCACTACAGTCTTGTGGTGGCTCAGTGGTTAGCATTGCAGTCTTGTGGTGGCTCAGTGGCTAGCACTGCAGTCTTGTGGTGGCTCAGTGGTTAGCATTGCAGTCTTGTGGTGGCTCAGTGGCTAGCACTGCAGTCTTGTGGTGGCTCAGTGGTTAGCACTGCAGTCTTGTGGTGGCTCAGTGGCTAGCACTGCAGTCTTGTGGTGGCTCAGTGGTTAGCACTGCAGTCTTGTGGTGGCTCAGTGGTTAGCACTACAGTCTTGTGGTGGCTCAGTGGTTAGCACTGCAGTCTTGTGGTGGCTCAGTGGCTAGCACTGCAGTCTTGTGGTGGCTCAGTGGTTAGCACTGCAGTCTTGTGGTGGCTCAGTGGTTAGCACTGCAGTCTTGTGGTGGCTCAGTGGTTAGCACTGCAGTCTTGTGGTGGCTCAGTGGTTAGCACTACAGTCTTGTGGTGGCTCAGTGGTTAGCACTGCAGTCTTGTGGTGGCTC